>NW_027625356.1:0-21929 GCF_034508935.2 Berghia stephanieae
GGCATTTTTTCTACTCACTTCATATCTTGAAATATGTGACAAAAACTTAACTTTTTTTAAGTGGTGAGTCGGGCCTTGAAAAATAAGGTCTTTTACCTCATCAAAAAAAGCTGGGGCCACAAGGGAAATTAAACAGCCTTCGACTAGATCAATACCCATTGAAGTTAAATATAATAAGCGGATCCGGAGTTTATCTCATTTTCTTTTGCTTTTAAAAGGGAAAAAAAAGCAATTGCTTGTAACCTTTGGATAGGATTTTTTTTCTATTGCAAAGTATTTTTTCCACCAAACTACAGACTCAGCTACCCATTTGCTGCTGGGGGACAGGAGGGTCAAAAAAAAAATCTCAACGGCCCCCCGGGATCGAGCTTGATCCCTTTGTGGGGGGAAGCGAGTGCTCTACCAACGGGTTTATCTTGCCCCCCAAAAAATTTTTTTAGAATATCAAATATTCCATGTTTTTCCCAAAAGTATGTTTGCTTTTTTTGGAAAACCTCATATCTTGTGTTTTAATAAGAAAAAACTGCAAAGATTGGGCCCTTTTAATAATTCACAAATAATTTAAAGTTTTAAGAAAAGTATCAATTCTTTTTTTGTTTTCTTCATACAATGCATATTGATTGTTATACTCGTGTAAACTGAGCTGATTGCTTCATATAGTTGTTCCAGCAATTGTATGTAGCCCACAATGGCAAAATATTCCCCCCCCTTCGCGAATTTCTGCAAAAAAGGGAAAGATATTTTTGGTCCATCTTTTGAACCTAGTTTTATAAATTTTCTTAATTATTCAATCTTATTAATTACTCGATATTATTTTTAAAAACACATCCACTCCGTTAATAGATATCACTGGTAAAAATTGGCAAAAATTTATGTGGGGAGACCCCCAACACAACAGAAAAAAAACCCTGAACCGGGACCTCCTACAATCAAAAATTTCTGAATTCGGGATGGAGGCCGAAGTAATGCTAAAAACTAAGCGTCATTGGGAAATGTAAAGCTTACTGCTACTCCCCCGGGTTTGGGAAAGTATCATGGTGACATGATATTCCTTTGCTAAATTTCCACTTTTTCACTTGTACCTGCTCCCCAAAAATGTGATAACCTTTGGGGCTGTAAATTTCCCAGAGTTTTCTTTGTCTTTTTACTTTTATACAACTTCTTGGTTGTTCCTGACTAAATAGATAATAAGTTTTGTATGCCCCAAATTTTCCACCAAAACACTTTTCAATCATGTTTTACAAGACATAGGTTTTATGATAATTTTAAAAATTTAAAATTTTTAAATTTGGACATTTTAAGGGATTTTAAAAATTAAAATATTTTCTTTTCTTCAGTCTGGGCCCTTGAAGTAAGTAGTCAGTAGTATGAGAGCAAATTATGTTTAATTGGTTGACATGGACCCCATGAAATCTTCCGGCTGCCCCTTGGTTGTTCATTTTGTGTCTTTATCCCCTACATTTTTTTCCAACGTGTTTCGGGTCTTTGTTTTGGAATGAGATTACTGGTTTTTTTCCATGACGTACTGTATTTGTTTTGTATACATTTTTAATTTTGATTTGTAAACATTTGAGTGTTTTCCCTGTAAGGGGGCCCAGTGCTTGTGTTTGGGTGAGACTTTTAGGTGATCTCAAACTAAGTACTTTGATAGTGTGCTCTTGTAATCTAATCTTTTTCCCCTATTTAAATAAATTTTCCCCCTTTTGTTTTCCCCTTTTTTTGGGGGTGCTTTAATTGTAATTCTAGAACTTTTTACTATCCCATTTTTTCCCCTTTTTTACTGGCCCCTTGATATGCCCTTAATGTTTTTGCAAGGTCCGTAAAACTTTGGTTGTTTTTTGGTTAATTTGATTTTATTTTTTCACGAAGAAAGCATTGGTTTTTTAAATTTAAAAAAGCAAGAGTTAAGGGAAAGCTAGGGGACATTTTTTCATTTTTCTATGAAAAAAGGTGTTTAAAATTTGATGGAGGGGAAGCTTTACATGAAACATTTTATTAATTTTGTTAAGGAGAACATCTTTCAGGAATTTTTTTATTTTATTTTAGAAAAAGGGGATCCCCCGGAATTAAGTATTACGTTACACAACAGTCATTTAATCATAAGAAAGTAAAAAGAAAAAAGTAGTTTATTGAATCCGTCTTTTTTAACAGTTCTTTATTTTCTTTTCGCGAACCCCTGTGATTATCACGATTTAAAATCTGTATTCTGTGAGTTTCTACAAGGTTTTAATGCAACGAGAAAAAATTTTTTTAGAACCATAGTGAGGGAGTCGGATTTTTTATCTGCTTTGTTCCATGTCACAAACTTTGTAAAGCAAATATTGTAAGTGGAAGTGTACACCATTGGGGAGTGAACCTGGGACTGGGTTTAGGCGGGTTTTTTTTAAAAAAAAACCCAGTGCTTTTTTAAAAAAAAAACAAATCCCACAAAATTATGGAGTTTGGCAACAGTGGGGGGGGATCCTTTGGGAATTTAGGGCGGGGTTTTCACCCCCGGGGGGTGAACCTGGGGGCCCGGGGTAAAAAGGATATCAGTGGGAAATAAACCTGGGACTAAAAGGGGGAAAGGATACCATAGAAAGTTGATTGTTGGATATGAGGGGGTTTAGTACCAGAGGAGAATGAAAACCCCCCACTATAGGAGGGGGGCGCCAGTGTGAAGTGAACCTGGGACTCCCGGGGAAAATGCACACCAATTTGGAGTTAACCTGGGACTGTGGGGGATCCCAGGGCCCAACTATTTGGGTTGGGTACCAGGGAGAATGAACCTGATTTCTATAGAAGGGGGGGCCAGTGGGGAGTGGAAATGGGAGCAGGGAAAAGCACACCCGTGGGGGGGTTAACCTGGGACTGTGTTAAAAGGAAATTTAGTGGGAAATAAACCGGAACTAAAGGGAGAAGGATTCCATTGAACGTTTAAGCCGGTTATGGGAATTGGGGTACAGAGGAGAATGAACCCATATAGGAGATGGGCGCCAGTGTGGGGTGAACCGGGACTCGGGAAGTGGAAAAAAATTGGGAGTTAAAACCCGGGACCCCCCCCCCCCTTTGGGGATGGTATAAATGTGGGTTTTCCCCAGCCGAACCCCCAGGGGGTTGGGTACCCAGAGGGAATGAAAAGACACTATAGAAGGTGGGCGCCAGTGGGGAGTGAACCTGGGACTCAGGGAAATTTCACACCAGGGGGGTTAACCCGTGAATACTAAAAATTAGGATATCGTGGGAATAAAACCGGCTTCAACTTTCCCCAAAGGTATCCCCTCCTCTTTAGTCCCCGATTTATTTCCTTCTGATTTTCCCTTTTTAATATTCCCAGGTTAATTTCCCCCCTGGTTTTTGGGAATTCCTGAGTCCCGGGTTCACTCTCCACTGGCGCCCCCCTCCTATTGTGTCAGGGGTTTTTTCCCATCTGGGGACCATACTTTTTATTTTTCGCTTCAACTTTAAAAGGGATCCATGTCCCTTTAGCCCCCGGGTTTTAAATTTCCCCCCCTGATATCCTGTTTACATAGTCCCAGGTTCACTCCCAACTTGCGCCCACCCCCATTGTTAGGTTCATTCCCCTCTGGTACCAAACTCTCATACCCGGCTTCAACTTTCAATGGTACCCTTTCCCCTTTTTGTCCCGGTTTATTTCCCATAATATCCTGTTTAAAATAGTCCGGGTTTCACTCCCCACGGGGGGCCCACCCCCTTTTTGGGTGTCGGGTTCATTCCCTCTGGTACAAACTTTCACCCCCGGGGCCTTAAAACTTTCAAGGTATTCATCCCCTTTAGTCCCAGGTTTTATTTCCCACTGATACCCCTTTTTACATAGTCCCAGGTTCACTCCCCACTGGCGCCCCCCTCCTATAGTGTCGGTTTTCTCTCTCCCCTGGTACCCAACCCCCAAAACCCGGGGCTTCAACTCCCAATGGTATCCTTTTTCCCTTTAGTCCCAGATTTAATTCCTACGATATCCTTCTTACTAGCCCCAGGTTCACCCCCCCCACTGGCGCCGACCCCCTTTTGTGTCAGGTTCTTTCCCCCTCTGGTCCCCAAGCTTATACCCGGCAAAAAATTTTTAAATGGTATTCCATCCCCTTTTTGCCCCAGGTTTTTTCCCATTTTATATCCTTTTTTACTTTTTTCCCCCAAGGTTAAATCCCCATGGTGTGTAATTCCCTGAATCCCAGGTTCACTCCCCCACTGGCCCCCACCTTTTTAAAGTGTAGGTTCATTCCCCTCTGGTCCCAAAAACTCTATAGTTGGGGCCGGATACCCACAGTTATCCATCTCCCACAGTCCCGGGGTTAACCCCCCCCAAATGGTGTGAAATTTCCCTGACTCCCAGGATCACCCCCCACTGTTGCCAAACTCCCATAATTTTCCCGGGGATATTGTGGGTTTCGTAATAAAGCACAAATTTTTTTTTTAAAAAAAACCCCGGCCGATAACCTTAGTCCAGGTTCACCCCCGGGAACTGGTGTACACTTCCCTGAGTCTCGGGTTCACCCCCCGCAGTTGTCTACTTCCCATAAACTTTGCTGGTTATGGTCGGGTTTCGGCGGGTTTCAAAAAAAAGCACTAGTTTTTTTTACGAAACCCAGCCCCGGGGTTCACTCCCCAATGGTGCACATTTCCCCCGAGTTCTGGGTCACTCCCCACTGCTTTATTTCCCCATAACTTTTGGGGGGGGGATTCGGCAGGTTTTCCCCAGGGTTTCGGCGGGTTTTCGAAAAAAAAGAAAACACCCATAAAAATGCAATGTTGAAAGTGGAAAGGGGTCGGGGTCGGGACTTCTAAAAACCCACTCCGACCCCACCTCAAACCCAAACCCACTCCCCCCCCCGACTCGCCAGCCTGGTTTTACACTGGGGTTTTTAAAAATTTAACCCCCCTGTGTGAAGCATTCAACTGGGGCTAGGTCCTTTATACGCTTCAACAGTCGTAAAAACACCCCTTCCCCCCTAAAAGGGCGCATGGTACCTAAGTAAAATGGCTTAAACTATCGGGGCAATGGCGGACAGCCTTAAAGATATTTTCTCTGACGAGCATAAAAGCGTATCCAGAAGGGGGAAAAAAAAAAGATTATTAATCTTTTTTTACGTTTTGAAAATTTTTAAAATTCTGATCACAAAACAGGAAAAGTTCTAGCCATTAAAGAAAATAAAAAGTACCGATTTTCTTTTTTTGAACCCCGATGACTGCCGTTGCTGGGCGGGCGTGGGCAAAAGACTATTTAATCCCCCTTTTCAAAAAAAAAACAGTCGGATTTTTGGGTTTAAAAAGGGGGAAATTTGACTCCAGCAATTTTTTTTTGCGTTTTAAAAATTTTTTTTTCCCCTTTTTGCGTCAAATAATCGTTTCGGGTCAAACTTCTCCCCCTTTTTTTTTTAAAAAAAAGCACGGGTGTTTTATAAAGGCTTAATGGCATCTTTTCCCGAAATTTTCCCCCCAAAAAAAACGTTTCGTCATTATTCTTAAAGTGCTGACCTGTCTACTTCGACGAAAAAAAATTCATTCGTAAAAGAAAACCCACTAATTTTGGGGTCCATCTGAAGAGCATAAACTTAGAAACGCTATTCCCCCCTTACTGTGTAATTGGGTCACTTCAAAGGGGTAGATCTGGTGTCTAGAATTTTTTTTTCCCCCTTTAAAAAAATATATTTTAAAATATATATATAGGTTATATATATATCTATATATATTATATATATTTTATATAAAATTCAATGTCAGGCCTTTTAATACAATTCCCGTACTCGTTGGATTATACCACGCTTCGGGATTTTCCAAAAAAAAAAAAAAAAAAAAAGCGTACTGGATTTCGAGCGTGCCAAAACCCCCGGGGGTTTATAATAATTTAAAAAAGATAAAATTTTGGTCACCCAGCTCCCGCGTGCCTTTTAAAAAGGCGAGTGCTGTTTTAATTTTTTTTGATTAGCAATAAGGGGAGTTTAAAAACCCCAAATTTATGCTATGCGTTTAGGATTTATCACAACATCCGCCAGTCGGATTAAAACATAAACCCCCAAAATGGCAAAACCCCCAAGCTTAAATCTGATGTTAAAATTTTTGTGAGAAGTTTTCACCCCAAAATTTCTGTCTAGAAATTAAAAAAAAAAATGGGGGTGACGTCAATTTCGTTCCTTCAAAAAAATTGTTTGTATATATTATGGTAAGACCGTTGTTTTTGACAGTTGGATTTTAACGGTGCGAATAGACCTTTGCCAAATTATCCCTCTACAAAAAGGGGGGGTTTCCCCGAAAAGTCAGGGTGGGGACTCGTTTTCACACGAAAAAGTGAACGAGCCCCCGGGGGAGTCAAATTTTTTTTTTTTTCCCCCCCCTGCTAAAGGGGTGCTGGGTTTTTATTTTGGGCGGAAAGACTTTCTTTGACTAGGGGTCCTACAAAGGGAGCAAAAATTGATATTTCCGTTTAATTTTTAAAAAACCCCAAGGGGGTAAACGCCGACCAGGGGAAAAATGGCTCCGAATACTATTTCTTATTGTGCCAAAAAAAGGGGGACGATCCTACCCTTTTTCCCAAAAATAGCCCCCCCCCCCCCCCTTCTCTTGAAAGTAAAAAAAAAAAAATTGACTTTATATACCAAACCCCCTAAAATCCCTAAAAGCGCTTTCAAGGGGCCCCGGGGAAACCCCAAAAAATTTTAACATGTAGGGGGGGGCATGACCCCTTTTAGGGATAAAAAATTTTTTTGGAAAAAGCCAACGCTGTTACAACCAGGTACTCGTTTCCCCCTGATTCAGGGGAAAGACTTTTAAAAAAAGAGTTTTTTCCCCAAAATCAACTATCCCCCCGATGCGGGGCAAAAACCCCCACCCCCTTCGATCCAAAAGCGAGTGTATACCATTACCTTTTTGGGCCGCCCCAAATTGTGCTAAAAATAAAACGACTATCTATTTTAAAAAAAAAATTTTCAAAATTTTCTAAAAATCCCTTTCACAATGGGTGTTTTATTTGGGGACGCGGGTCTGAAAATTTTTAAAATTTAAAAAAAAAAAAAAAAATTTTATATATCAAATCTGGGATTTTGACAATTTTGATATGTAATAACCCCCGGGTTGGACAAACCCTGAATATAGAATAACCTCCTCTCCCTTTCCCAAAAAAGCGTAACAAATGTACGCTGCACTCAATGTTTTCTAAAACGGGAGAACAACAGTCCTTTTTTTTAAAATGAAAAATTAATGAGCTTTTTATGGGGCAATACCCATAAGTGTGATCAAGCGCTTTAAAAGGGGGAGCCCGGCCAACGGAAACATTTTTTTGTAAGGCGATATACGGTTTTTTGGGACAGAGAAAACGTTTTAAAGGGGGGACAGGTACTCATTTTCCCGAGTAGGGTAAAGGAATTGGGAAAAGGGGGCCCTTTTCGATTGAAAGGGGAGTGTCATCCCCCTATCGACATTTACAGTGAAAAAAGAATTGAAAAAAGTGTCAGACCCCTTTTTAAATTTTTTTAAAATTTTTAAAATTTTTTTTAAAAAAATTTTTAAATTGTGTCGCTACAGTGGACTCGGATAAGACATGCCCGGGGGAAACCCGGGGAAAAAAATCGATTTTACCCGAAAATTTTTTAAAAACCGGTTTAACCAAATGAGCAAAAACTCATTTGAAAAAAGAAAACCAAATTTAAAAAAGTATTCCCTTCAATTTGCGCGGTCTTGTGGGGGTTTATGAGGGGCTCCCACCCCAAAAAGTCCCATAGGGAATCAGAATACTAAAAATTGGAATTTGAGGAAAAAAAAGCGGAATAATTTTTGTTTTTGGGGCTATGAAAATACTTGCAACAGAAAAAAAAATAGAAAACCAAAAGTACTCAAATGATTAAAAAAAAAAAAAGTGTAAAAAAGTACCGTTTTGGGGAAAAAACAAAAATGGGGGAAAAAAAAAAAAAGAGAACACACGGTCCTGGCCGTCTGAGAGCAAAGCTTTTAAGGGGGATTTAAATTGTAGGACCCCCCCCCCCCGCCCCCCCCCCCCCCACCACACACACCTAATCAAGAAACGCGCGTGCCGGGACACCCCCCACAGGACAAAAAGGGGGGAAAAATTTTAAAAAGGGGGAAAAAGGACCCATCAAAAAAAATTATTTCCGATTGAAAACCAAAAATTTAAAATTACCAAGGTCATTGACCTCACAAATTTGGGGTCACAATAATACAATTAAAAAAACGGTCAACCCCCCCCCCCAAAAAAAAAATATTATCCGCCATCAGCAGCAACACTTTGAAGAGACAATCAAAACATATTTAAAAAGTGTGTTATTGACCATAGGGATGCAAAACCCCCAAAAACACTTTTTTTAGCTAGAGATTTTTTTTTTAAAATTTTTTCCCCGATGAAATGCCTTGAATTGGAATGAAAACCCAATTTTAAGGGAAATCGGAAGGGTAGGCGCCTTAGGCAAGGTTGCTTCTTGTAAATCGTCGAGACAGAAATGGGGTATGCCAATTTCCATGCGAGGGTTTTTTGTCGCATGGCCTAACTCTCCAAATTCGAATTTCCTTTTCCACGATAGGTTTTCCATTGAGTTGTAAAAATTTTACTTGAAAATTCCCCTTTTATAAAACGATACTAAAATTTTTAGGGCCATTAAAAAAGGATTGGGGCCGGGGTTTAACCCCAAAAAAACTTTAGCTTGAAGTTGCGACAATGTAAAATTTGAGGGAGAAATTAAGTTTTTTAAAAAAATGCTCATGTAATTGAAACGGCGTCAGGCAAGCCCCTTTACATCAATCGATGTGCGCCAACGTTCGGGGGTATTCTTAACCACTTAAATTTTCTGGGGGTTTTTTTAAACCCCCGGGAAAATTTCTTGTTTTTTTTTGTTTTTTTTTGTGCCCATAGTTGATAAGAAAATCACTTAAGCGCATGATTTTTTGGGTTTTTTTTTTTTTACTAAGTTTTTATAGGAAAAAGGGGGAAAGGGCCCCAAGGGAAAAAAAAAACGATTTGGGGGAAAAATCGCTTGGGCAACGTCGACGTACCCAAAGAGTCCCCTGTATATGGAAACTTTTTAAATCAAATTTTACCCCACGGGGGTAAAAAAAAATTTAAAATCCTTAAAAAGCTTTTGCTGGATCAACGTTCTTTTTCAAAAAGTTTTAATGATAAGAGGGTCGCGAATTTCTAAAAATTTGGGGGCCCAAAAATTTTTGAATTTTTTTGGGAATTTTTCGTAATAGTAGACAGGTCTGGAATTTTTTTAATTCAGAAAAGTGATGCAGCAGGTAATTTTTAATCAACAAGAAAACGAAGGGGAAAAGGGGAAAAGGCCCCAAAAGGGACAATAGAAAATTTAAAAAAAAAAAACCCAAAAACTTTCCTACTCGCTTCATCTTTTAAATGTTATCAACATAAGGCTGTACACTCACTTTTTTGAATTAAAAATTCCCCCCCCAAAACCGGGGCAACAAAATGTTAGGTTTAAAATGTTTGTGGAGAAAATTGGCTATTAAGCTTAATTGTGACCAACAAAATGCGTGGTGTTGTGTGTTTTGGGCCCCCCGACCCTCAAGTAGTGGAAGAGGGAACTCTAAAAGTATTGGGGGTTATTGGGAAAAGATCTTTTTGAAGGGGGGGGGGGGGGGGGAGGGGGCGGAGGGGTGGGAGAGGGGGTATGGGGGCCAACGCGAGAGGAGGGCGGGAATTCCTGGTAGCTTCATACGGTAGAGTCACACTCTTCCCGGCCAGGCGGAGGTTGTCGTACAGTAAGGTCGCGGGTTCAAATCGCCGTCACTCGCGAATTTGTATTATCTATTGACTTCTGGCACTTTCCTACTCACTTCAGCTCTTGTTGTTATCTGGAATAGTTTACTAATTTCATTCACCAGGCCTTATTAAAAGCGATGTAAGAGATGTTAACCGTTGCAAAATTTTTTTTCATGGAACAAATAAGCAATATGTGGTTAGAAATTAAGTTTAAATATTTACAGAGAGTGTATGATATGTCTGATTCTAATGTCAAATTTCTAAATTATTCTAGAGATGATTTTAGTTCATGCATCTAGTCTTTTCACATTTATTACGGGAACTTGCAATTAATAATAAAAAAAGTTCTCCCGGGGTTTTTTGGTTCCTCTTCGAATCTATGATTATTTACCTTTTATTTTTGTATCTTTTCACTTTTTTAAATTTCTAATTTTTCTCTGTCTTTCTTACTTTACTTTTTAAAATCTACTTTTCTTCCTTTTCTTTC
Organism: Berghia stephanieae; assembly: GCF_034508935.2. NCBI lineage: Eukaryota > Metazoa > Mollusca > Gastropoda > Nudibranchia > Aeolidiidae > Berghia > Berghia stephanieae. The sequence continues at coordinate 10,209 of NW_027625356.1, forward strand.
TTTCTGCTTTTTTATTATTTTTCATTTGAACTTTATAATTTAATTGTTATATATTTGTTCATTTTTTCCTTTCAGACAAAGTTGAATTCATGCAGTCGACACGGTGGATTTTGAAGGTATTTTTGGATATGTGACCATGTCTCAAATGTATTATGTCGGAACGAACCATATGCGTGAAGGCCGAATTTAATGTTAATACTGGTCAAAAAATATATAGGATTAGCACCCTAAAATATGGTACCCATTCCCTAAATAATAATACAAACTTAACACCAGTCTGATATTTCTGGCGATAAATTCAATTTTCAAACATCGGCAACCATCCTGACTTAATATGTTTTGAGGCGAAGGGTCACTTATGTCTTTTTAATCTATTTTTTTAAACTCAAGGTAATTATACACTATGTAATCCTCTTATATGCAAATCTCGACAAGTTGTTGGCTTAGGTGCACCAAACCCTCGGATTAAAACGAGTGTTTTTGTTTTATTGATTTGTGGTCATATTGAATCCTCCTGTCCTGTATTGAATATGGCTCACTGTAATAGGAGACAATCACATGAATAAACAACGTTTCGGGCCTTAGCCTTCGACAAGGGACAAACAATCGAATCCAAAAATGCATTGTTACCAAAAATTCACATTTTGTCATATATGGAATGGGCAAAATAAAAAAGAGTTGTCTAGGTGCATGAGAATATAACATGTGTTTGGTTAGCAAGTGATTAGGTTGGGGGGTTTTTTATAATGGGAGAGGGAGGCAGTTCTTTCTTCTTCTTATTCTTCTTCTTCTTCTTCTTCTTCTTCTTCTTCTTCTTCTTCTTCTTCTTCTCTTCTTCTTCTTCTTCTTCTTCTTCTTCTTCTTCTTTTCTTCTTCTTCTTCTTCTTCTCTTGTTCTGCTTCATGAGTTGGATGTTCAGCTTCCTTTTAGATTAGATACCCACGACTGCACCCAAACATTCCATAACCAAAAAAACAAACAAAACCAAACAAACAAAAAATTAAATCCAAAACAAACTAAAAACTGACTTTCCCAAAGCATGGTGCTACCAGGCCATTAGTGAAAGATCATTCGGGTCCCTGCCTTTTCCACGGTCCCTGTTCCATTTCATATCGTTTCCTCTCGTTGAAAAAAAAATTATTCCATTATTCATCCCATAGGGGTGATTTATCTTTAGGGTCTTTCCAAGGGAAGACTGGAAATAACCAGGCATTAGCCAGAGTGCAGCGCCGCAAATTGAGCTAAGGGTGAGGTTACTTGCCAAGGAGGCCACACAGCCATCGGGATTCGAACTCGGTACGGAAGCAAAGGGGACCGTTAACAGGTGAGACACGCTGCCCATGTCCGCCTGCACTCCCAATCTGGACAATTATAATCGGCAAAAACAAACAAACAATCAAGCGATAACTCATGTAATGTGAAAATGATGTTATCCAATGTTAAGCCGACACATAGACTCATGTCACAGGTGTGACGGCAGCGGTCGCAGTTTGGTGGTGGAGAATAATTTCATAATTTTAATTCCAGTTACCTCGACACAATGCACAGGCCCAGAATATGAATCTTGGATTTCAATTTACTTTCGTGTATGTGAAAGTACTTCATGTTCTTACTTGTTGAAAAAGAAAAAGAAATGCTCAAGTTCGAATATCTTTTACATTTTAATTCTAAATTCGTTTTTCGGGGTCCCATTCATCCGACTTAACACATTTTGAGACGGTGGGTCTCTTCACAATGGAAGTAGTCATTTTTAGATCCATGAAGGCTCGTGGAGCCGGAGTTTATTCAGGTTTTCAATAGCGTGAAACGAACAATATCAAGTGCTTGCTACCCTTGGATAGGACGCTAGTGTATCGCAAGTACTTTCCGCCGACTAAACAGAAACAGCTACCATTCACTGCTGGTGGAAAAAAAAAGGGGCGGGGGAAATCAGGGAAATAAAATCTCGATTACCCTGGATCGATCTCGGGTCCTTTGCTCGTGAATCGACGAGTGCTAATACCACTGAGCCATGCATCGGGACACCCCCTCCCCTGAAACCATCCGTGACCCCGGGTCCAGATGAAGTTTAATTAATAAAAAGGTTGTGTTTGTGATAACCACGGCTGTTCTATACCACAGACCCTGTAATCCCTCTGGATTTAGGAGTGAAGATGAAGGTTGTTTTTGACCTTAAAACTTTAAACCTAATGCTTGATAAGCTTATTAGTATAGAGATGTCTGAAAGATGTGTTTGCGTTATAAACAGAACATCTGTATAAGTATTAAAGGCTAAAAAATATTTCAATTGAGAATATATTTTGTATATAAGAGATGAGTTGAGAAAACAAAAAAGATACATAAATTAAAATCAATAAATACAACTCCCTCCGTCCACACAAAAAATAAAAAATAAAATAAAATTATATAGTAATATTAATAATAATAATACTCTTATAATTTTTTTATTTATTTATTTTTTGTGTGGAGAGGGAGGAGGGTGCAATTTATTGATTTATTTTATGTATCTTTGTTTTTTTCTCAACTAATCTCTTATATACAAATATAATTCTCAATTGAAATATTTTTAGCTTTTAAGATTATACAGATGTTCTGTTTATAACCGCAAATAACATCCATCTTTCAGACATCTCTAAACTAATAAGTTACAAGCTTCTAGGTTATAAGTTTAGGTCAAAACATACCTTCATCTTCACCTCCTAAATCCATAAGGGATACAGGGTCTGGTTTTGGTATGAAGCCGTGGTTATCACAAAACACAAACCTTTTTTATAATTAATCTTCATCTGGGACCCGGGGTCACGATGGTTCAGGGGGAGGGGGTGTCCGATGGGCTGGGCTCAGTTGGTTAGAGCACCTCGTCGATTCACGGCAAAGACCCGAGGATCGATCACAGGGTAAGTCGAGATTATATTCCTGATTTTCCCCCCGCCCCTTTTTTTTTTCCACCCAGCAGTGAATGGGTAGTGGTTCTGTTAGGTCTGGCGGATAGTACTTGGGCGATACACTAGAGTCCTATCCAAGGGTAGAAGCAATTGTATTGTTCGTTTACGCCTATTGAAACCTGATAAACTCCGTCCACGAAGCCTCATGGATCTAAAAATGACTACTTCCATTGTGAGAGACCCTCACCGTCTAAAATGGTGTTATGTCGGGATGAATGGGACCCGAAAAAACGAATTTAGAATTAAAATGTAAAAGATATTCGAACTTGAGGCATTCTTTTTCTTTTTCACAGTAAGAAAATGGATGTAATTTTCACCATTACACGGTGAGTAAATGTAATCATGTTTCATATTTCTGGCCTTGTGTCATGTGTCGAGGTAACTGGCATTAAAATTTGAAATGATTCTTCCACCACAATACTGCGAACCGCTGCCGTCACACCTGTGACCATGAGTCTATGTGTCGGCTTAACATTGGATAACATATTTCACAGTTACATGAGGTATCGCTTGTTTGTTTGTGTGTTTGTTGCCGATTTTATTATTGTCCAGAGTGGGAGGTGCAGGGCGGACCTGGGCAGCGTGTCTCAAACCTGTACGGTCTTTGCTTCGTACCGAGTTCGAATACCGATGGGCTGTGTGGCCTGCTTGGGCAAGTACTCACCCTAGCTCAATTTGCGGCCGACTGCACTGGCGAATGCCTTGGTTATTCCATTCTTCCCTTGGAATAGACCCTAAAGATAAATCTCCCCTATGGGATGAATAAATGGAATAATTTTTTTTTTCAAAGAGAGGAAACGGTTATGAAAAATGGAACGGGCCGTGAAAAGGCATGGACCCGTGATCTTTCAGACTAATGGCAATGGTAGCACCATGCTTTGGAAATGTGGTCGTTTTTATTTGTTTTGGTTTTTATTTTTTTGTTTGTTTGTTTGTGTGTTTTTTTGGTTATGGGAATGTTTGGGTGCAGTCGGAGGGTATTATCTAAAGGAAGGCAGAACATCCCCATCTCATGATAGCAGAAGAAGAAGAAGAAGAAGAGAAGAAGAAGAAGAAGAAGAAAGAAGAGAAGAAGAAGAAGAAGGAAGAAGAAGAAGAAGAAAGAGGAAGAAGAAGTAAGAAGAAGAAGAAGAGAAAAGAAGAAAAAAGGAAGAAAGAAGAGAGAGAAGAAGAAGAAAGAACTGCCTCCCTCTCCCATTAAATAAAAACACCCAACTAATCACTTGCTAACAAACACATGTTATATTCTCATGCACCTAGGACATACCTCTGTTTTATTTTGCCCATTCCATATATGACAAAATGTGCATTTTGTAACAATGCATTTTTGAGTTGATTGTTTGTCCCTTGTCGAAGCTAAGGGCCGAACGTTGTTTATCTTGTGTTTGGTTCCTATTACATGAAGCCATATCTCAATACAGGCCAGGAGGATTCATATTGATCCACATCAATAAAAACAAAAACACGTCTTTAATACGAGGGTTTGGTGCACTAAGCTCAACAACTGCGAGATTTGCCTATAAGGGATTTCATTGTGTTATACTTGAGTTTAAAAAAATTGATTTAAAAAGACATTACGTGTCCTTCGCCATATCCAAAACGGATATTAAGTCAGGTGGTTACGATGTTTGAAAATGAATTTTTGCCAGAAAAATATCAGAATTGATTGTTAAGTTTGTATTATTTATTTGGGGGAATGGGAGTACCCATATTTTAGGGTGCTAATACTAATATATTTTTGACCAGTTTAACCTTTAAATTCGGCCTTCAAGATATGGTTCGTTCCGACATAATACATTTGAGACATAGGTCACATATCAAATACTTCAAATCACCGTTGTGGACTGCCTGTTCAACATTGTATGAAAGGAAAAGAATGAACAAATATATAAATCAAATAAATTTATTAAGTTCAAGAAAATAATAAAAAAGCAGAAAGAAAAAGAAAAGAAGGAAAGTAAGAATTTAAAAAGTAAAGTAAGAAAGACAGAGAAAAAAAAATTAGAAATTTAAAATAGTGAAAAGAATACAAAAATAAAGGTTAAAATAATCATAGTTCCAAAGAGGAACAACAGTGAGAACTTTTATTTTATTATTTAATTGCAGTTCCGTAATTATATGTGAAAAAGATAGTGGGCAATGAATCTAAAATCATCTCTAGAATATTAGAAATTTGACATTAATTCAGACCATATCTATCACTCTCTGTAAAAATATTGTAAAACTTATTTTCTAACCACATATTGTTATTTGTCGATGAAAAAAAAATTTTTGCAACGGTTTATCATCTTCTCATTCGCTTTAATAAGCCTGGTGAATGAAATTAGTTAAAACTTTCCAGATTAACAACAGAGATGAAGTGAGTAGGAAAGTGCCAGCAGAAGAACAATAGAGAATACAAATTTCGGGCAGTGAGGGCGGTTTTTTGAAACCGCGACCTACTGGTACGACAACTCGCCTGGCCCGGAAGAGTGTGTCTCTTCCCGTTGGCTATCCTGGTTTCCACCCCCCCCCCCCCCCCCCCCCCCTTCAAAAAAGATAGTCTTCTAATAAACCCTAATCCTATTAGAGTTCTCTCTCTTCCGGATACTTGTTAGAGAGTCGCAGGGCCCCCAACACAAATACACACGCAGTTAGTTGGTCAGCAAATTAAGCTTAATAGCCTTATCTCAACTACAAACATATTTAGAACTAGACAATTTTGTATCTCCGGTATATGGGTAGTTTGTGGCATTTTTAATTTCAGAAAAAGTGAGTGTAGCAGGCACTTATGTTGATCACAATAAGAGATGAAGCGAGTAGGGAAAGTTTTGGTGGTTTTTTCTTTAATTCTCTATTGTCTTCTGGCACTTTCTACTCACTTCGTCTCTTGTTGATATCCAATTAGGGCCCTGCCTGCACGCACTTTCTCTGAATTATAAACTATCCTGTCCTTGTCTACTATATACGAAAAAATCGTGAATTACGAAATTTTGGCTCCAATTCAGAAATTCGCGAGCATCTCTTTATTCATTAAAACTTATGAAACTGAACGTTGATGCCAGACAGATAGCTTTTTTAAGGATTTTGAATTCGTTATTTAATCCTTGTGAGGTTTAAATGGTGATTTAAAAAGTTATCCATATACAGTGCACTCTGGATACGTTCGACGTTTGCCTAAGTCGTTTTTAACCAACGTCGATTTTTTTCTTGGTCCTCCCCCCTTCTTCCTATATAACATTAGTAAAAGAAAAAAAAACTCACATAAGTCGATGTCGCTTAAGTCGATTGTTTTATCATCAGGACTACCCCCCAAAAAAATCACTCAAATAAACAAGTATTCCATTGTAAAAAAGCTACCAGTAGAATTTTAATGTGGTTAAGAATATCCGCTAACGATTGGCGCAATCGTGTGATGTAGGTGCTTTGCCTGACGTCCGTGTTCCATGAACATGAGCAGTATTGATAACTTTAATTTTCTCCTATCTCAAAATTTTACATTGGTCGCACTTCAAGCTCAAGATTTTTTGGGTTCTAATCCCAGGCCATCCTATGTAATGGCCCTCTTACATTAGTTATCGAATTTTATCAAGAGGAATTCAAGTCAAGTTTTACAACTAACAAAGGCAAAAACTATGTGGAAAGGAAGATCGTTGCATTTGGAGAGTTAGGCATGCGGACAGAAAATCATCGCTAGGAAATTGGCATACCAGCTGTTTTCTGTCTCGACGATATATACAGAGCATGACCTTGACTAGAGGCGCCTACCCTTCCGATTTCACTTAATTGTATACATTCACATTCAAGGCATTCTCATCGAGGAAAATTAAAAAAAAAAATCTCTTAGGCTAAAAAAAAGTGAGCTATGGCTTTTCTTCTTCATCTCTATGGTCCCAATCAACACACAGTTTTATATGTCTGATTAGTCTCTTCAAAGTGTGTGTGCTGATGGCGGATAATTATCTTATGATTGGGAGGGGGGTTGAGCGAAGTATTATTGTAGTATTATTGTGATCCAATTCGTGAGGTCAATGACCTTTTGGTAATATTATTATATTGAGCTTTTCATCGGTAATAATAATTGATTTGAGTACGGTCAGATTCTTTCCCTATTTAATTTTAGCCTTTATCCGTGTGTGTGTGTTGTACGGCACGCGCGTTTGCTTGATTAGGTGTGAATGTGGGTGTGGGGGAGGGGGGGCGGGGGGAGGTGGGTCCTTGAACAAGGTTAAATCCAATCCATTCAATGCTTTGCCTCTCAGACGGCCAGGACCTGTGTGTTTTCTCTTTATTATAGACCCCATTCTTAGTCTTTTACACAATCGGTACATTTTTACACATTTTTTATTTTTAATCATTTGAGTACTTTTGGTTTGTCTATTACTTTTTCTGTTGCAAAGTATTGTCAATAGTCAATAACTGTTGTTGATTCCGCTTTTTTATCTCAAAATTCCATTTTTATGTATTTATGATTCCTCTATGGGACTATTGGGGGAGAGAGCCTTCATGACCCTTACAGAGACCGGCGATATGAAGGACATACTTATTCTAGATTGGTTTTGCTTTGTTCAAATGAGTTTTTGCTCATTTGGTTAAACTCCGGTTAAGTTGATTTTCGGATAAGTCGATTTTTTTTCACGGTTCCCTGGGCATCGTCTTATCGGAGTCCACTGTGCGACTACAATTTTTAATTTCTTAAAGATTATGATTTTTAAAAAATTTTCAAATAGCAGGTCTGCACATCATTCTCTCAATCTCTTTTTTCACTGTCAAATGTGCGACTATGTGGTATGACATCGCTTCCGATTCTGAAGGTCCTTTCCTACAATCTCTCTCACGTACTCGGCGTGTAACAATGAAGTATTCCTGTCTGTTAACAGCGTGGTCTCTGTCCGAAAAAACAGTAATATCGCCTTACAAAAAAATGTTGCTGTTGGCCAGGGGGACACCTTGTAAGCGCTTTGATCACCTTAGTGGATATGGCCCTTATAAAAATCATTATTATCTTTAAATTAAACGGACTGATGTTCATCCCGTTATCAGAAACATTGGTGCAGCTGTACGAATTGTTATCGCTTTTGGTAATGGAGAATGTGAGAGGAGGTCTATTCTATATTCAGGATTTCGTCCAACCGAGTCATTGATTACATGATCTTATTTTGTCAAACTCCGATGATTTGATTTTTTTTTTTTATATATATATTTTTTTTTTAATTAATGTTTACAGACCACGCGTCACGCTAAATAAAACGACCTATTGTGATGTTGGATAATTTAGAAAAATTGTGACATTTTTCATAATATGGATAGGTCGATTTCATTTTGAGCACATTTGTGCCGGCTATGTGTCTAGTGGTATGAACTCGCTTTTTGGATCGGAAGGTCCTGGGTTCGAGCCTGCACTCGGCGCATAGTTGAGTTCTTGGAAAAGATCTATATTAAAGTCTTTCCACTGAACTCAGGTGTAAACTGAGTACCTGGTTGCCTAACAGCGTTGGCTTTGTCCGATAAATTGTCATAATCGCCTAACGGCGTCATTGTCCCGTCCTACATGTTAAATGTTGCTGTTGCCCAGGGACACCTTTGTAAGCGCTTGCTTTGAGTTATTTAGTGGATATTGCGCTATATAAAGCTCAATCTTTTTTTTTTTTTTACTTTGCAATGAGACCAGGGACGGGTATATGGGACAAAAGCATAGAGATTCGTACCATTGCTAGTGCACATTAAGCAGAAATAGTCATCGGAGCCATTTGGCCCCTGGGACGGCCAGCGTTTACTTGGTTTCCAACAGCGTTTAAAACGGAAAGATCAATTGATTGCTGCCCTTCGGATAGGACGCTAGTCTATCGAAAGGTACTTTCCGCCAGAGATAACAGACCCAGCTACCGTTTCGGCAGGGGGGAATCCAGAAAAAAATATTGGACTACCCGGATTGATCTCGTTTCACTTGCGTTGTGAAGCGAGGTGCCCTACCATACTGAGAAACAATCGGAACCCCCGATGTATAGTAGATGTGAGTATATTTTTGGTCAAAGTGTCTATTCGCACACGTTCATAATTCCAACTGTCAATAACAACGGTCTTACCATAATATCATACAAACTCACATTTTTTTATTGAAAGGAACGAAATTGACGTCACTCACCCCCATTTGTTATTAATTCTAGACAGCAATTTTGGTGATATTCTCACAAAATTATAACTATCAGATTATAAGCGTTCAAGGTTACGCACAGTTGTGTGTTGGTATGTTTTAAACCCACTGGCGGATGTTTTTGAGTAAATACCCAAACCCCATAGCTCAAATTGGGTTTTTCTCCCCCTTTTTGCTAATCAAAAAAAATTTTACAGCCCCTCGCGGGGTTATGGCACGTGGAGCTGGGTGACCGAATTTTTTCTATTTTATTATTATGACCACCGGATTTCGGCACGCTCGAAATCCCGTACGCTTTTTTTTTTTTTTTTTTTTTTTTGGATAATCCCGAAAAGCGTGGTATAATCCAACGATTTCTGTTTTGTATTAAAAAGGGCCCGGGCTAGTTGAATTTATATATAATTATATATATATATATTTAAAATTTTTTATAAAATATATATATATAATTTATATAGTTTTTTAAGGGGGAAAATAAAACTGACACCCGATTGACTACCCTTTGGGAAGTGACCCCAAAGAAAAAGCAGTAAGATTGAAAAGCGTTTCTAAGTTTATGCTCTTCAGAGGGGCCCCAAAATTTGTAGGTTTCTTTTACGAATGAAATTTTTTTCGTCGAAGTGACAGGTCAGCACTTTTAAGAATAATGACGAAACGTTTATTTTGTGGTTTTAAAATTTCAGGAAGATGCCATTAAGCCTTTATAAAACAGTCGTGCTTTACATAAAATAAAAGGGGGAAGTTTGACCCGAAACGATTTTTTTGACGCTAAAATTGGAAAAAAAAAATTTTAAACGCGTTTAAAAAATTTCTGGGGTCAAATTTCTCCCCTTTTTAAAAAAAAAATCGCGACTGTATTTTATTTGAGAAGTGGATTCAATAGTCTGATGTCACGTCGCCCCGAAAAGGCAGTCTCGTGGTTCTAAACAAAGAAAATCGGTACTTTTTATTCTTCATAATGGCTAGAACTTTTCCATGTCTTGTGATCGAATGTGTAAAAATCAAAAAAGTGATCAGAAATTTAAAAATCTTTTTTTCCCCTTTGGATACGCTTTTATGCCGTCAGAGAAATATTTCATAAGGCTGGCCGCCATTGCTCCGATAGTTTAGAGCCAGTTACTTAGGTCCCATGCGTCATTACGGGGGAAAGTGACGTTAGACTGTTGAAGCGTATGAGACCTAGTCCCAGTTGAATGCTTCACTATCACGTGGGTTAATTTTTTAAAACCCAGTGTAAAACCAGGGCTGGCGAGTCGGAAATCGGGGTCGGTTGTTTGGGGTGGAGTCGGAGTCGGGTTTTTGAAGTCCCGGGCTCCGACTCCTTCCACTTTTAGACATTTCATTTTTATGGGTGTGTCTTTTTTTCGAAAAACCCGCCGAAACCCCCGCGAAACCCGCCCAATCCCCACAAAGTTATGGGAAGTAGGTGGCAGTGGGGGAAATGAACCTTTTTAATCAGGGAAGTGTGCACCATTGGGGAGTGAACCTGGGACTGGGTTTTTGTAAAAAAAAACTAGTGCTTTTTTTTCGAAAACCCCCCGAAACCCCCCATATCCAGCAAAGTTTTGGGAAGTAGACAACTGCCCGGGGGGTGGAACCCCAGACTCAGGGAAGTGTACACCAGTGGGAGTGAACCTGAGGGCTAAAGGGTTTTTGGCCGGTTTCGTAAAAAAGAATTAGTGCTTTTTTACGGAAAAAACCCCACAATATCCGGCAAAGTTTTGGGGGGTTTTGGGAAACAGTGGGGGGTGATCCTGGAGGCAGGGGAAATTTCACACCAGTGGAGAGTTAACCCGGGACTGTGGGAGATGGATAACGGGGGGTATCCGAGCCGAACTATAGGAGTTTGGGACCCGAGGAGAAAGAACCTGAACTATAGAAGGTTTGGGGGCCAGTGGGGAGTGAACCTGGGGTTCAGGAATTTCACACCAGTGGGGGTTTAAACCCGGGGAATATGGTTTTAAAAAAGGGGTATCACTGGGGAAAAAAACCTGGGGCTAAAAGGGGATGGATACCCTTGAAATTTGAAGCCCGGGGATGAAAAGGGTTGGTACCAGAGGGAGAATGAACCCGACACTATAGGGGGGCGGCGCCAGTGGGGGGGAACCCGGGACTATGTAAGAAGGATATCAGTAGGAAATAAATCTGGGGCTAAAGGGAGATGGATACCATTTGGGGGTTTTGAAGCCGGATTTGGGAGTTGGGTACCAGGGGAGAGAGAAACCCGACACTATAGGAAAGGGGGGCGCCAGTGGGGAGTGAAAACCCGGGGCTATGTAAAAAGGATATCAGTGGGAAATAAAACCCGGGAATAAAGGGGGATGAATTCCATTGAAAGTTGGGAAGGGCCCGGTATGAGAGTTTGGTACCAAAAGGAGAATGAACCTGACATATAGGAGGTGGGCGCCCGTGGGGAGTGAACCTGGGACTATGTAAACAGGGGTATTAGTGGAAATAAAACCCGGGGCTAAAGGGAGATGGATACCCTTGAAAGTTGAAGCCGGATATGAGAGTTTTGGACCAAGGAGAATGAACCCGCAAAAATGGAGGTGGGCCAAGTTGGGAGTGAACCTGGGTATGTAAAAAGGATATCAGTGGGAAAAAACCTTTTGGGGGAAAGGGACAGGATCCATTGAAAGTTGA
>NW_027625357.1:0-7121 GCF_034508935.2 Berghia stephanieae
ATAAAGGAAAATATATAAAAAAATATTACCTCAACAATCTGTTAAACCACACCACCTACTGTTATAACCCATCTTGACTTTCATCATCTATATTCCTATCTTCAGTTTTTCTGGGGAGTAAATGGTTACATTTCAAAGATTGTATTTTTACAAGAGGATAAGTGTACAACTGGAGTTTATAAGCACGCCTTATGGAAGGTTTAGGGGAAAATCTAACTATTAAATCAACAATCTGATCATAAAATTTTCTAGTTAAAAACGCCGTTTAATTGTAATATGACCGTAATTTAAGACCTTATTCATTGGAACTGCACAGACACAAAATGGATAAAACAGATTATTGTGAAAATTAATATAGTTCATGTATACAAATTATCATGATAGCCTATGCCTCTTTCATATATCATCGTATGTGGAACCTAATTTCAATTTTATACGGTGCAAATTGTCTGTGAAGCTTAATTTCTGTTCTGGAACTCTGATGTATCCGCCACTACCTCATACTTAGGATTCAAGAGGGCTAATGTTTGTTAAGCGCCAAACTAAGAAACACGACTCCACGAAAGCGTTTTTGCTATCATCGTCATCCATGACAACGTTTAAATTGTTTGATTCTGTTAAAAATTTGAGAAATCGGACAGCTAAGATATTAACGTCACTTGTTGAACTTTGCTTCATTGATCATGAATCCAGACTTCTCTCTCTCTCTCACTCTCTCTCTCTCTCTCTCTCTCTCTCTCTCCTCTCTCTCTCTCTCTCTCTCTCTCTCTCTCCACAGCACCAAATCGCGCTGAAGCTGAACATTAATTTAGTAAAAAGCCCCGCTTTCTGCGATCTAGCCTGACCGACGGTACCGCTTGCCGATTGTTAGATATAAAGCTGTCAATTAGTAATTTATTAACGCTGCAGGCGATTGAGTAAGGGAGATAACTGAGTTGGAAAAAACATGCATATAACATGCATTTTAACATTGTTATGTGACTAAATTATCAAATTATGAGTAAGTATTTCTCAATATACTTAAAGATCTTCTTTTAAACTGCTTTTTAAATGAAGAAATCTCATCCAGGAATAAATTATTGCGATATGAATTAAAATGACACCTAAAATTTAGTATTGTACCAAAAGTACATTGAATAAAATATAAATTTATTAAAATGTCACCGTACAGATTTGCTTTTTTGACGTTATGTGATTGTTAACATGTTTTATCAAAGTGAAAACAGAATTACCAGTTAAGCGATGGTTATTGAGTTATGTGTATCTGAAGTGAAATCGGCTAAAATCCTTGAAAGTGAATGGATGTTATGTTACTGACAAAGTTAATAATTTGAATTAAGTCTTTATATCGTGTAATCCGTATTAGTCTTTTTAAACCATAAATGTCCTAAAGCCAATATTCATCACGGGTTCTCTATCGTTTAAAAGGACACCAACAATTTGCTTGCTAGTCTTTAAATAGGACATGTGGTATATATATTATATCTTAAGTAATATCTGATCAAAGAAGCCCAGAATCAGAAAATAAAACTTTACTGCATCCGCGATTAATATTGGTACTTTCATTTGTAAGCTTAATATTCTCTCTTTATCCACGTTAATAATAGTCGAATTCCACATAGAGATTTCCTCTTGTTTCCTGTTGACATATTCCTATACTATATGCATTACCAGTGATGTGGAGATGATTTCTGGCTCAACCACTCACAACTGATAGACTAGTGTCTCATCCAGAGGGTAACGAGTGATTGTATCGTATTACTACAGAAACAAGGATAAACTCCGTCTCATGTACCCGATGGTTCGCAATGACTCCTATTTTTCAATATAAATCGAAAAGAAACCCGAATCTGTCGGATGCTAAAGTAAAATATGGAAAGAATGTCAAATGTAAAAAAACTTTTCAACGACAAGCATCGCACAATAATGACCGACACCAACGTGGGGGATTATTTATAAAAGAAATAAAAAATTAAATTTAGCCGTTTATCTTTATTATGCTTCATGGATTATGTGATAGACTCTAAAACCATGCATCAGTAAAAATTGTTTATTTATAATTTAATAAACATTGAATTTTCACTACAGTCGAAACTGCAATATCGGACGACATTGCTGGTTCGAAAGCTTTATTAAGTCAGTCAGGCCACTACACTTTGTACTGGTTTAAGATTATTAAAAGAACAACTATCTTAACAAACTATTTTGGCTTCAATGATCATTTACTATTGATATGAGACAACACTACTTCTCTATATTTTTCCTACTAGCACGGATAGATTCGTGAGGAGTGGATATTATTCAACTTTACAAGCATGTAACTTGGCTTTGGTGACTTAACTGTTCAAGAAATTAATTGCACTGTAATATGCATTCTCTTATCTTTCTTTTAAAGCCAAAAACATATTTGACACATTATTTAATATAAATACTTTGCTACACACAAATCTAACTTTTTATGGTCTTCTTACAATTTTTATGTCTATACTTATCTATGGTTTACCCTGAACGGCGAAAATATTTGTTATGTGCCTGGCTGGTATCATAATGACATATGATTTTATCTCGAGTTGTTCACACCAATAATAAATCTTTAACAAACATAATCTTAAAGCGTGTTTGATTAAAGACACCAATAAAATTGGCATATTGTTGAAAAAAATGGTCCGTCAAAAGTGCTTGTAGGTCAACGAGGTCAATCAGGGTCAGATAGTTGCAGAGTGTAGAGGTTTAATGATTTTTGGATTTTCAGCTAAATGTTTGTTCGTTCGGTGCCTTGTCCGTCTCTCTCTCTCTCTCTCTCTCTCTCTCTCTCTCTCCTCCTCTCTCCCCTCTCTCTCTCTCCTCTCTCTCATTCTCATTATCACTTCCTTTGCAAAAAAATGTTGGATAATAAAATAAGACATATAAAAATTAGATAATCCCTTCATAGGTATGATGGGAATTTTTTTTTTTGCATTTAGGTTGGAAACAGAAGACTAAAGAAGACTAAAAGAAAGAAAAGAAAATCCCCAAACGACTGCTGTATTGCAGCACCGTAAAATGAGAAATAACAGATTGTATTTCATGATCAAGGAAAGGAATACGAATTCTAAATGAGGGTTTAAAACCAGGTTCTCCTCCTGTTTAGGAAATTCGTTAACAACTTGACCATCGTGATCCAAGACCTACAGCTATGAAAAAAAACGATAATTAAAATGTGGTTTTCTTTAAAACAATGAGATCTCTGCTCACCCCATATCATCCATATTGTATGTTTTACAGTGGGAGTATTGTTCACTGTCTTTGTCTTTCGGTATGTAAGTCTCGACCAGACTTTTGTGATATGAGTCTTGGATGGTGTAGGTGTCGTTGATCAAACCTGGGACGGCACATCTAAATAGAGAGAGTTGAATATTTTTGTAATATATTAAGTATGAGATTTTAGTGTTGATGGTATTTATAACGATAGTCTCAATGATAATAATCATGATAATCATGATATAGGTGATGACGACAACTAAATTAATGTCGACGACACTGATGATACTAATGATAATGATGATGATGTTTATGATGACTGTGAAGATAACAATGATAAATGATGAAGATAATGAATTGTCGTAGTGGCAATTAATTATGATGGTGATTATTGAGACGAAAAACGACGAAATCGATGAAGATGATGGTGATGATGATGATGATGATGATGAAGATGATGATGATGATGATGATGATGATGATATGATGATGACGATGATGATGGTGGTAGTGGTGGTGGTGGTGGTGGTAATGGTGGTGGTGTGATGGTGGTGATGGTGATGGTAATTACCTAAATTCAGGGTAACATTGTTGAAAACAACACTGGTAACGTACACGCCAAATGGAATACATATGAGAAATACAAGAAGACATAGTCTTTTCTGGTAGGTACCAAAGTCCCCGATTGAAGTCAACACTTTGTCGTAATCTGACATCTCAAAATAGTATCTGATAAAAATAATGAGACAAAAAAATTAATTAATTACTTTATATTAGCCATCGCCAAACGAAACCTCTTTAGGGTCTACTTCAAAGGAAGACTGGAATAACTCTCAGCTGCAGCGCAGCGCCACAAATTGATCTACTGGATGTGCTGCCTCAAGGCCTACTCACGCCCCAGCGGGGATTACAAAGTTCGAGGCAATGACCATATCGTTGTAGCACAATGACCCCTTCTGGACTTATTTAAAAAGTGGTCATTCCAAGCCGTAGTTCTATGGAGTGGGAGCAAATCCCGGTGTCTATAGCGTGAAACAGACAACAGAAATAGCTTGATATTATTATTATTATTATTATTATTATTATTATTATTATTATTATTATATTATTATTATTATTATTATTATTATTATTATTATTGTCTTACTTATTATTATAATATGACGGTGATGATGATGGTGAGGATGATGGTGACGATGATGATGATGATAATGATGATGATGATGATGATGATGATGATGATGATGATGATGATGACTATATCATTACAGCTGTAATTATTGTCAATATTAACTTACTAAAAGTTGTTTCTATTAATTCTTGCATAATTTTAAAACGCAATTTCATATTAAAATTTGGCCTCAACCTAAAAGTTTCCTAAAAGATTTATTTAACAGGGTTTATTCTCTCAAAGGAAAAATGCTATTTAATCAATGAAATAAAACGAATGCACATTGTTAAACAATTTAACACACTTCCCTCGAACATACTATCTTTATTCCAAAATGAACCTTTATATATTCTCATCTTCCCTTTGCCCACGTAACTGGTCTAATCTTCTAATTAATAGATTAGTTATTTAATAGGTTGAATTATTCATTAGTCATTTAAAAAAAAAAAACTCAAATAATTCACATTTAAATCAACATAAGATACGACATGACGATAATGATTTTTTTTGCACTGTACAATGAGATTTGTTTACATAAGATTTATATATTCATGAAATAAATTTTTTTAGCAAGAGTAATATTATTGCTGCTGCTATTACTACCACAACTACTACTAAATACAACTACTACTACTACTACTACTACTACTACTACTACTACTACTACTACTACTACTACTACTACTACTACTACTACTACTACTACTAATACCATTACTACTACTACTACACTACAAATACTACTACTATACTAACTACTACTAAATACTACTACTTCTACTACTACTACTACCACTACTACTACTACTTCTACTACTACTACTACTACTACTACTACTACTACTAGTAGTAGTAAGTAGTTAGTAGTAGTAGTAGTAGTAGTAGTAGTAGTAGTAATGCTTTACTACGTGGGGAAAAAAAGACAAATGGAAAGAGAAAACAATATGGTGCATCCTTTAATGACCCGATGATTGCTCAAGGGTCAATTACATAGACTCTATGGTGATCTCCGATCTTATCTTAAAATGAGTTTCTTGGAATCACCTTACTTTACCCAGGTGTAAATGATACCAGTTCGTTGATGAAAGTAATCTTTGACGGACTAGCATCATTCAAGATAGAAAGTCAACATGGCTCGGTGGCACGGTCTTGCTTCGTACCCGAAAGGTATCAGGTTCGATCACCCGCTGATGCGCTGTATGGCCTTGAGTAAGTCAGTTTGTAACTCAATTTGCGGCGCTGCACTGCGGTGACGCCTGGGTTATTCCAGTCTTCCCTTGGAATAGACCCTCGAGAAAAATTTCCCCTATGGGATGAAAAAAGGGAATTAAAAAATTTAAACTGTTATCTGTCTGCTCAACGCTACCAGAAACATGGATAAGTTCCGGATTTCTAAGCTTAGAGAGCAAGATGGCCGAATGGTTAGCGCGTTGTACTCTGGACTCAGAGGTTCTGTGTTCGATTCCGACCGAAGCCAATTTGTACTTTCCTAGAGCAAGAAAATTTACTCCAATCCCTCACTCCATTCAGGTTTAGAAGGGTACCTGTCAAGGTGGGATAGTAATCTGCTATAGACTAACGTCCTGTTCAAAGGTTTTCAAACAAACACGTTAATTGTCCGCTTCACGCTATTGAAACCGGGATAACTCCTGCACCATTGGCTACAAGGCTCTAAAGGACTTAATTTGTCTAACAATGAGCCCAAGTGGCTCAGAAGGACTTACTTAAAAATATTTTCATTGCGAATTCCCGGAATAAATAACTATAAAGATAATTGATCCCACAAGTTACCGAATAGATATTTTAGACACGTTACTGCTGTGTCACAAAGTGTGACACTTCTTAAATTATATTTATAAACATGCGTTTTTAAATTGCCGAAAATGTTTATGTTGCTATGCATTCTCTAAGGTTGTTTCATCACATATAATTATTTTTTGAATTGTTCTTGCTTTTTTATATTCAGAATTGAAATAAATAAATAAATAAATTATAACTGTGAAATTGAATGTAAGCTTCAGTTTAATATACGAAAACAAATACAATGGACGTTTCGGATTTCCCCTTCATCAACAAAACTGGATGAATGAAAAACTACAGACGAATGAGATAATGTGGTAGTGGCGTTGTTAAGATGCATAAACAAAAACATTGATGGGCAGGAAATTGTATGCAACTTTGTGAGGAAGCGCGAATTAAATATTTTCTCTATCAGCTGTACTTGTGATTTATGCCATTATGGGGCTTGAGTTCGTATTTTTACCGTCCTCGTTCTTTTAGGAGCAATGATTGTTTTCGGTGGTGCGGTGTCGAGTTGGCCGAAGAAGTGACATTACAAAACAAATAACAATTGGGCCCATGGCCGTCGCATGGGGATAAACAGACATTACACAAAAATGATGGCTGAAGTAAAAAAAAAAAATCACATTAAGGAAAAGAAAGGTGGCTATAGTGGTTGAGATTATGGAGACAAGAAGAATAGAAATTGTGATTAATTAACAAATGGAATAACCTGCGGCGATATATGTATAATGGGTTTATACTAGCAATTCAAAATGCGAAAAATGTGGAACGCCTCTTTAGGTAACTATCAGACAGAGAAAGACGCTCACCTTACGACACAAGCACATTTTCTATCCAGGTGAAGTTCAATTCAACATATGTTTGAAAACTTGTGTATCCCAGAAAAACGTAGTGAGGGATGTAGTTT
>NW_027625358.1:0-7121 GCF_034508935.2 Berghia stephanieae
TTTGGGCCTTCGTTTTTTTTAAATTATTATTTATTATTATTTTATTTTATTATTATTATTATTTTTAATTTTTTTTTATTATTTTTATTTTTATTTTTTATTTTATCATTTTAATTATTATTTTATCATTATTATTGTAAGTAGGGGTTTGGTTTAAAATGTTGTATTTTTTGATTATTTTGGTATCATTTTATGTTTGGTTTCATTTCCCTTTTTTTTTTTCTCATTTTATGTTTTGTCATAAAAATTGTTGGTTATTGATAAAAAAAATCAAAAGTATTTTTGTTTGGTCTTATTTTTGACTATGGAACTGTACTTATCATAGCAGACCTCTACTTGAAAAAAATAGGAAAATGTATAAGTAGTTTTCGGGTAAAAACATCGTAGACATTTTAACTACCTAAAAATCACCAGTTTGTCCTTAAATGCGTGGGGAATATTTTTAACTCCTATTGAAAAGTTGGCACCAGAAACTTCGTTTTCAAGAAAGACATTTAATTAAAAACCTTAATTATATCCAGCTGGGGATTTAGCCGTAGTACTACGGGAATTTTCGTGGTAGGGAGAAGGCTGTTGTGAGGGGTATCAATATTTTATTTTTATTTTTTTTTTTATTTTTTTAATAAAAAAAAACTGATTGGAAATGTAAAAGTGATGGTGATAGTGGTAGTGATAATGGTAATGGTGGTGGTGGTAACGGTGATGATTGGGTAGTGGTGATGGAATATTATTATTGTTATTATTTTTTGATATTCTTCTTCTTCTTGTTCTTCTTGTTTTTTTTTCTTCTTCTTCTTCTTCTTCTTCTTTTTTCTTCTTCTTCTCTTCTTCTTCTTCTTTTTTTCTTTCTTCTTTTCTTATTCTTATTATTTTTATTATTAATTTTTATTATTATTATTATTATTTTATTATTATTATTATTATTATTATTATTATTTTATTATTATTTTATTATTATTATTATTATTATTTTTATTATTATTATTGTATGCATTGATGGTATTACGATTGTTGTTTTTTTTGTGTGGTGTATCAGTTTATTTTTTGGTTCCATTTACCTTTTTTTTTTTTTTTTTTCACTTTCATGTATGTTGGCATCAAATTGTTGATTAATTGGCAAAAGCCTTAGATTGAATATAACTTTGAAACTTGAAACTCTTTTTCATTCCGGATTGTATGATTAATTGGTAAGATTAAAAGCATAAAACAATGCTTTAAACTATCAAAATATTTGGACAATATACAATAGTAATATATTATTATTAATAATAATAATAAATATAATTATAATAGTTATAATAATAAATAATAATAATAATAATAATAATAATAATAATAATAATAATAATAATAATAATAATAATAATAATAATAATAATAATAATAATAATATGCGTTTATTTGCATTCAATGTTTTAACATTATATCACTATGTCTACATTCAAACAGTAACATACTCATCAAATACGTGTGTACCATGGCAGTGATAAAAATAGAAAGGTATTTATAAAACAAGCTAACAACTCTCACTTCGTCAAAATTAATATACGGTGGGCTTTAAACATTATTCCCCCCCCCCCTCCCTTTTTTTTTTTGGGGGGGGGCAGTCAAGATTGTATTTATTCTATAGATAGTATGCGCTTGCTAAGAAGCTCATAACATTGCATCCGGAAGTATAACGGACGAACACACAAAACTATGTGTAACCATGAACTTTTATAGTCTGGTTAATACAGTTCAGTGAGCATAACTCACAAACGCGGATGGCAAAATATAACAACAAAGGCTTGAGTGACGTCATCTTGAACTATCTATAAGCAATTCATTAAGGAAAAATGTTGGTAAAAAAAAATAACTCTGGTCAATCAACAAACTTCGTGTCCATCGACCGGGGTGCTGAATTACATACATTGAGTAACTCAACACAGCCTTTGTTTTGGGATTTTAATGTCATCCTCCCATAAGGAATGCTCGGAACAAAGTAAGATTTGGCATGAACTGTCATTAGAAAATTCTACTTTTAGGATCCTTATCTAGATGTAATATTGAAAGTATAGATGACCCTCTAATGGAAGGGAAAACAATATGTTCTACATCGTTTTCAATTTTATACGGATTGGCATGAGGGCCATTTGTGTTCAAATAGTACCAAAAAAAACAAGGGTTTTTTTTTGTGTCTTTACGACTTCAAAATCACAAGAAATGCAACATTAAAACAAAAACAAGTCGAGACATGAATCAAAAATAAATACCCGTGACTTGTAAAACTAATTTAAACAAAAATAAATATGACAGCTTCACTAAAGAATAAATACACGTTACATCGGGCTCAATTTCTTCCTCAGCTGACAAAATAAATAAACACTAACGCATTGAACGGTAATGGAATACAACACGCAATGTGGCAAGGACGTTCAGAGGCCATCAATCCTGACTGTATTATAACGACAAAACGTCTAAAGACCAAGTCACTACCTAACATGCAATAGGTAAACATAGAAAGGTCGGAATTTTAACCTTTTACGCATTATCTAAATCGTATGAATCTGTTTTACATCAAAGTGTAGGGCGCATTTAAAACTTCTCCGTGCCCTTTGGCATGGGAATGCATATATGTATACGACCATCATTGTTTAGATTCTGACATTATATGACCAAATTAAGGAATTAAACAGTTGAAGCCTATAAAGAAATAAAATATCAATACTCTATGATTATTTCCATGCCACAGAGTCATTACGCTTTTCAGTTTCATCATCTGGAGATGAACATCTGATACCTCGCGGCAGACAACCAACGTGTCTTGGCAGCATAAGCAGGTGTTCGAATCGCAGACCCAACTTAAATAAGATGGCTCTGTCTCAAGTCTCACCTCACCCAAATACAAGATCCGTGTTGCCATGTCACTCAACTCACCACACTCACCCTCTAATTCTCATAATCTGCGTTGATCTTCCGACGGGACGTGCGGATTAGGCTAGAACCCAAAGCGTTCTATATTATATTAAAGCATTAGAAGGCCTTGATACACCACATTACGCGCTACTCTCGTTTCCATACTAATCAAGAAGATTATCCATTTAAAATCCAGTCCATTCTGTGTATCCATCTATATTTCGTTATCGTCCTTTCCTTCTTTTGCCGCCCACTGTTCCTTGCATATCATTTTAAATAAAATGACATGGTGAACAATACTAATATCCGAACCATGGCAGCTTGCGTCTTTAACTATCGTCGTGATAATTCTAGTCTTCCAACTCTGCTTCAATCTCGTCCAATAATCGTTGATACTTCTATGTCGGGTATACGAGATGTACAGGACGTTTCTGTAGCTTTTATATTCAAAAGCACTGACGTGTTATTCCAATTCTGCTCTCAGGGTCCAGGCCTCACATCCGTATGTATACATATGGACAGAACTATGGATTTATATAGTATATCGCAATGCAAAGTATAGGCTGTTCCAATTATCCTCAATCTCGCCATTGTTGCCGTTTCCATTCCTATTCTCATAATGTAATAATATGCTGCTCTTTCCAGTCTGAGTCAGCAGTCCACCTAGATGTCACTTGAATGATGTTACTTCTTGAAGTCTTCTCATCATCCGCTGTAATTTTAGCTTACGTATTTCTCCAGCTACTAACTAATACCTGGCATTTTCCTCAACGTATTTCCATACCGAGACATCACAGTATGAGCTAATGTTTCAAACTATTTTGCATGAGAATGTGCCGGAACGAACACCAAAAGGCAAACAGAAATGGACAACGAACATAATAATTATTACGAGGTAAGAAGAGACAGCTAAAGAAGACCCATGTTTTGCGACCGATTCCTCGTCCTGGCCACATGCATGTGTATATGACAATGTTTATGTGTGTGGTGTGTGTGTGTGTTGTTGTTGTGTATGTGTGCAGATGTATGTGTGTGCATTTATTGTTTGTATGTGGGGGTTAAAACAAACTCCGAGAAACACTCTAACGCCCCTCCTTAAATATATGAGACACAAAAAAAATATTAAAATATTTTTTTAAAATTCCCAACAATAAAATAAGTCAACTGGTTATCAAAATCACACGAATATGCAAGCTTAGATTTGCCTTTATTTGAATTCATAAAAAACATTAT
This sequence comes from Berghia stephanieae, assembly GCF_034508935.2. Taxonomy (NCBI): domain Eukaryota; kingdom Metazoa; phylum Mollusca; class Gastropoda; order Nudibranchia; family Aeolidiidae; genus Berghia; species Berghia stephanieae. The sequence continues at coordinate 4,129 of NW_027625358.1, forward strand.
AGCTCAAATTCATACCTGTAATCTGTTTTCACAGAGTTTGGTTCAATTCAAGCCCTCTATTAATCGCACGAGACCACCCATCTCCATGCTTGATGCTGCAGCTCTAATCTGATTAAGATCCACTTCAGATACAGCGGGTACTTTTGCTGATGAGAAATGAACGCAATCGTTTCTTTCTACTGGAGTCATGAGTTTGATAAAATGTTATCACGAATCCATTGCGCACTGTCTTTTTACTTGTTTTAGTTGGGGTTTTTGTTGTTTGATTTTGTTTGTTTTTTTGTTTTTTTTTGTTGTTTTTTTTTTTTTTTTGCTTATTTGGTTGGTTGGTTGTTTTTCTTTTGTTTGGTTGTTTTGTTTGTTTTTTGCGTATTTTTTTGTTTGTTTGTTTTTTTGTTTTTTTGTTGTTTTTTTTTTTTTTTGGGGGGGGGGGTGGGGGCTTTTTGTTTGTTTCTTATTGAAAGTAATCTCGTGTGTGTTTCCCCTGGCAATTAAGATAGATCTCATCCAAACGTGTTATGTCAGAGTGAGACATTCGTATTAGAGTCACCGCCAAGTATTAGCATTTGAAAATCACAAATTGTTCAGTCTTTCGTTTTAAAAGAACAAAAGCTACTCATGGTTTATATTTTTGACTTAAAATATATTTTCTGTGTTTTGTTTAAGCCTCTTTTTTTACTTTGGCCAAACAACTTTTGTTAAATAATAATATATCGATAGTTCCCAATTAGTGAAATAAAAATATTTTCACCCGAGAGACTTAAAATTTCTAAAGATCCAATCCAATCCAATCCACACTGTTACAGCTTCAAAATGAGATTAAAAACCCCTTGGGTGGTGTAAGTGGTATTTGATTATGCCTCTTTATTGCAATAATAAGTAATAAACAAAAATGAATATAAAAGTTTCAAAAATACAAAATACCAATCACAGAACATTTCGTGCTCAAATCTGTCTTTTGCCAACACAAAAAACCATTTAAAAAATAAATACATTACTTAAAAACCCAGATTGTTCTTGGCTTAAGAAGGGTTTAGTGCCCGAATACGTTCCGTATATGGTATTTTGCTCTTTTTTGTTTATTACTTTTTACAGACCAGACCTTCCGCCTGGCAGCTTAGAGTCACTATTACGCGTACCATCATCATGTCCTCCTGTGTAAAGAAAATTGTTAGAATTTCTCAAATTGTCAGGGAGGGAACTCTACAGCTTGAAAAAAGGACTGAATGTGTAGCAGGCTTTAGACCTTTAAGACTGTCTTACAATGCAGAAGTCAATCAACGATAAAATATATAGAAAAAGTTGCCCGGTGAACGAAAGAAAATGCACATTTGGTCAAGTAATAACAGGAAACGACGTGAGTAGAAAAGTGACAGAAGACAGTAGAGAATAAAATCTTCGGGCCGAATGAGGCTCGAACCAACGACCTTACTGTTACACACACTCCGCCTGCCGCGAGAGAGACTCTATACAGTGGACGCCATCCATCTCTCCAAAAAATGTGGTTTCAAACTTAGTGTCTATCCTGAGTCCGTTTCCCGACTTGGTTCAACACATACAAACTCCGTGAAGTTTGTTTACAGTTACAAGTCAGCAGTTATGCTCAAGTTCTCAACACAAACGACATTGAGTAAGTATTGGGATATCTATTGGTGAAGTTCTATCTTTACCCACCATACTCAGTTCGATTCAAGTTCCTGGTTATGAAATAATAAGTCGTTTTTTCGTAAGAATGTAATAGTGCTTTTTTAGAATATGAAGATTGTTAAAAAAAAAAATGAAAATTTGGCTCTCCGTGGTTTGTTGCGAGAGAAAATGAAGCGTGATGAACTGAAGAGCAATAAGTATGAATATATCATACTTAATATGTATATAATATATATATATATAAAATATATATATATTATATATATATATAAATATATATATATGTGTGTGTGTGTGTGTGGGAGAGAGAGAGAGAGAGAGAGAAGAGAGAGAGAGAGAGGAGAGAGGAGAGGAGAGAGAGATAGAGAGATTTATGAATATGTTTCCGATCGATCATAGATTAAACAGAAGACTTACGCAACTTAAACGTGTGATCAATGAGATATTATATACTTCACGTGCGGTTAAACTATGTTAACAAGACCTTTGATTATGATCTGAACAACTCTCTACCTTTATTGTCAAGTTTTCCGTGGTCTTTTGTTGTTGGAAATTAATAAACAAACCCGTGCGCTTAGTAACGCATTAATGACGTACAGTGATCAAGCAAAGTATGTGAAAATGCCTACGGGACAGGCAATTATTTTCAATCAAACCAGGAAAGCAATATCCATCGTTAATACAAACACCCTTAGCGATCCATTTTTTTTTACAATAAACCAGAAACAGTTAAGTGACATTCATCATTCCCTTTGATCTTCCAACGCTCTGAGTATCGAATTGTGTTTTTCTCACTTAATAATTGCGTCAATTATTCGTTTGAATTTGTTTTGTGAAAGCTATTTGTTTGATAGACAGAAATCGCATACAATCTAGTTGCTTTGAAAGACAAGCAATAAAAACAAACCAATTTAAATTTTTACAGGTACGTGATATTATATATCTATCACCAATTTCGAGCGATGCAATTTTATTTTAAAAAGTAGGGCATGGTCGATAGTAATTATTTGATACTCTTATTTTGAGGGATGACCCCATCCCTCTGACCCCAAAACCCCTCCCCCATCTCACATCCACCTGCGTTCACACTTTAGAACATTGACTACGTCTGAATTACTTGAAATACATATTTAAAATTTGGCCAGAAAAATAGTCGTGAAATCCCAGATTTGAGAGGAAGAGTTTTCTGACCAAAATCTTTAAACACGTGTTTTCTCCGAGTAGCGACAGGAGTGAGTATTTTATTTGACATGATTTTGGTTTTCGATCTATTTGGAATTCCAACGAGAACATTTATTTCATTGTCTAAAGTTCGTAGTAAAGAGTCATTAGGATTAAAAAGGTCT
>NW_027625359.1:0-7113 GCF_034508935.2 Berghia stephanieae
TAATCTGTCTGTGTTTTTTTGCAGCCGCAAAATTCGCACTTTTCCGCAATTTATACTATTTTTTTAAATGAAAAATCTCTACTTTTCACTGTTTTTGAACCCAAGTGATAAAATTTGGCAAAATTTTGGATTTCAAATGGCAATTTTCAACGATGCCAGCTAATGGGCAGGAAGGTCACTGTGTCTTCTCTCCCCCTATATCTGTTTTTCCAACTTTTTTCTGTCTTTGTCTTGGAATGAGATTACTTGGTTTTGTCCTGGCCCAGGCCGGAGTGCTTAACTAGGAGGGAAACGAATGTATAGCTATGGTTTTGGGTGATGATTTTTTTCCCTTTGTAAATCATTTCTCTATTATGTCATCATCATCATTGCCTTTTTCACCCTGGGTCAGGGTATAGGCCACAGACAAACAGTTTCCATCCTTCTCTATCCTGAGCTAACTTTTTTATCTTATTCCATGTCTTACCACTTCTCTGTATATCAGCTTCTTTAATTCTTCTCCATGTTCCTTGTGGCCTTCCCCTTGATCTTAACTTGAGAGCTTTTTCCCGTGGAAATGCTCTTGGCAGGTCTGTGTTTTTAGTTTTAGTCAGGCTTATTTACATTCTATTCGACTCGTGTCCTCAGTCAATGTCATTGGCTGTCTGTAGACAATAAGAAGTGAAAGTGAATTCAAAGTTTGGCTGGGGCCTTTCCAGTATTTCCTCCATAGCTTACCTTAAAGTCAACCAATTTGGTCGGGGTTCCTGACCTCCCATAGTGGGCAGGGAGGTAGCCTACTTACTGCGTCTTATATTTCTATCCCCCTTATGTCTGTTTTCCAAGTTGCTTTCTGTCTTTGTCTTGGAATGAGATGACTTGAGAGGGAAACAGCCAAAATGTATAGTTAGTTTTGGGAGATGATATTTATTTCCTTGTAAATCGTCTTTCTGTTATCCACTGTATTATGTTTTGTTTACAAATTATATTATATGATTTGTAAACATTTGAGTGTATTCCTCTTAGTGGGGACCTGTGCTTTGTGTCTGGATGAGACTTTTAGGTATCTCAAACTCAGTACTTTGACAGTGTGCTCTTGGAATCTACACCTGTTCCCTAATTGAATCAATTCCCTTTGTCTTACTTTTTCTTGGGTGCTTTAATTGTAATTCTAGAACTTTTTACTATCCCATTTTCTTCCTTTTTACTGGCGCTGATATGACCTTAATGTGTTGCAAGTGCCGTAAAATCCTCAAAAACAAAAACAGCAATGGAACAGAATTGAACAGTATTTTTTATTTATTTATGTATGTACGTACACCGTGATGGAAAGGCAGTGTTTGTGTGTCTAGGTGACTGAGTGGATGGTGGATTGTAAAATCAAAACCACTTGTCGTACTTTACAAAAACATGTATTTAAAATTTTGGTCCAAAAAACTCGTCATTCATTTTTTATCAATGATTCAAATGACCTGCATCTTGGTAAAAACTCTCTAACCTGGGACTTCTTGAAGACTCCCGAGGTCCCACGTTTGAGAGTTTTTGCCAAGATGAGGGTTATTTAAGTGGATGGATATTTGAATGACGAGTTTTCTGGCCAAATTTTTTAATACGTGTCGGTGCAGAGAATGGCAGTTAGCTGGATAATTACAGTACTTAGTTCTTTAAGTTTTAAGTCATGTGTGTTTCCAAACTCTTGTGATAATGACATTGTTGTGTTGTAACTCAAGATGGTTGTAATAGTTAATGTTCACAGGCTTCTGGGTGGGGATCCTGACCTCCCATAGCGGGCAGGGGGGTACATATTGTGTCTTCTATCCCCTTATATCTGTTTTCCAACATGCTTTCTGTCTTTGTCTTGGAATGAGATTACTTGGTTTTGTCCTGGCCCTGGCCCGAGTCCTGGCTGGGAGGGAAACAGTCAAATGCATAGTTATTGTTTTGAGAGATGATATTTTTTTCCTTGTAAATCATCTCTCTGTTATGTATTATTATATTTATATTTAATGTATGATGTAAGCATTTGAGTGTGTTCCTCCTTGTTGGATTTTGTGCTTGTGTCCGGATGAGACTTATAGGTGATCTCAAGCTAAGTACATTGATGGTATGCTCTTGGAATCTACATCTGATCCCTATTTGTTCCCAATTCCCCTTTGTCTTACTCTCTCTTGGGTGTTTTAATTGTAATTCTAGAACTTTTTACTATCCCATTTTCTTCCTTTTTACTGGCGCTGATATAACCTAAATGTGTTGCAAGCGCCGTAAAACCCTTAAAAACAAACAAAACATGTTCACAGGCTTTTCCCCATTGTATTGAAGTAGCTACGGTTTGACGGTAAACATGGGGTAAAGTTAAACCATATAAATATAAATGGATTCAATCAAAAGAAAGAATAAAAAATGTCATGAAAACAACATTCTGTCATCTTTAACACACTTTCGGCAACTTTGAATTGTTCTACTACCAAATCAAAATGAATTGCTTGGCTTTTACTGTTTAAAAAGGTAAAAATTTGAAAGAAAAAAATAACAACAAAAGAAAATGGAAACAAAAAAACCCCACAAGTAACAATAGACGTCATAGTATCAAGTCCCCATCCTGACGTCACAGTCTAGTATATGTAATGTCAACCAAATAGCACATACTGTTTTCTTTAATAAAACGCCAGTATTGAAGTGTTGTATTATTCAAGGCCCATAATCAAGTATTGACAAGGAAAATATAACTCTTTCATCAATCCAGGAATAATCCAATGTTTTCACTGTGACATAAGGTAGGCAAGCTGGTACGTAATAATAAACAATTACAACGAATCATCAATGGGTTACATGCCTTGATTATCCTCCCATTTTCTATCTTGATTTATAACTTATGATTTAACTTTAACCAAAATATGTGGAAAATGAAATAAAGAAATCCTTTGAGTTGGTTTAAGTTTAAGTTTAAGAGTCTTTGACTGAATTTTTAAAAAGCTTTGTACGTGTTCATTCACATTGGATTTTGGACGGGGTCTTCTGACATCCCATGGTAGGTGGAGTGGTTACTTTTTGATGTCTTTATGTCTCCGTATATTTTTTTGCCTTTCTGTATTCTGGGTGGGGTTTCCGACCTCCCGTTGTGGGCAGGGAGGTACTTGCCGTCTTCTATCCCCCTGTATCTGTTTACCAATTGCTTTGTCTTTGTCTTGGAATGAGATTACTTAGTTTTTGTCCTGACCATGGCCGGAGTCCTTGGCTGGTAGGCAAACACTCGAATGTATAGTTATAGTTTTGGGAGATTCTATTTTTTTTCCTTGTAAATCATCTCTTTGTTATGTACTGTTTTTTTTTAACATATGACTTGTAAACATTTGAGTGTATTCCTCTTAGTGGGATCCTTGCTGGTGTCTGGATGAGACTTTAGGGTGATTTCAAACTGAGTAAAAGTACATTGACGGAATGCTCTTGGAATCTACATCTGTTCCCTATTAGAACCAATTCCCTTTGTCTTCCTTTTCATGGTTGTACAGAGTTTGAATACCCACTACGTTGTGTGGCCTTGAGCAAGTCACCTAGCCCTAGTTCAGTTTGAAGCACTGGATTGCAGCTGACGCCTGGGTTGTTCCATTCTTCCCTTGGAATAGACCCTAGAGACAAATTTCTTCTATGAGATGAATAAAGGGAATTTTATTTAATTTTTTAAAATTTACTTTTTTATTGTCTCTCATCTGTTTCATACAGTCTATAATAGAGATGATGCTTAATAACTTGTGCATGGGAGACCTGATAAATCAGTGGTTTTTTCAGCCAACAACAAAAACAAGTAGTCACAAGTACCGTAAAACCCTTAAAAACAAAACAAACAATAAAGTAAATAAAATAAGACTATAAATTGAATTAATTACATTTTTATTTAAAATGCCGATGAAACATTCCACTCTAAGACTGGGAAACAAAAATTACAACTAAAACAAGGACGAAATGTGAGGCTGTGAAATGGAATGAGGCCATTGGTGAAAGCATTGAGTCGATTTGACCAGTTCTAGGTTTAATTATCTCTTATTCTTATAGTCATCGTAGTCGTAGGTTGTGACATGGAATGAGGCCATTGGTGAAAGCATTGAGTCGATTTGACCAGTTCTAGGTTTATATTATCTCTTATTCTTATAGTCATCGTAGTCGTAGGTTGTGAAAGGAACTTTCATCTCCAAGTAACCTGGAAATTTAACAAAAAAAAGGTATAAAAGGTCATTCCATTATTTAAAAAAAGAAGAGGAAAGAAAATAAAAATCACTTTTATGAAAAAAATTAATAATTGTAGAACAAGATAGACCTGCCATCGACAACATAATTTTATATAACAAACACTGTGAGCTTTTGTAAGATTCAACATCCACCAAATGTGCTCAAAGTTCTTTACAAGGGGTCCTAAGCCTACAGCAATACCATGTCGGATGAGAAGTGATGGCGACAAGTTGTGTGCTGTTACAATTTTTATAAAGAACTGAACAAGTGTGTATAAAAAGTGCCAGACAAAGCAAGCAAGAAAAAAACACTTTTTGATTAAAAATTATTATGCATTTCTGCTTTTTTGTTCCACAGTATGCATCATCAAGGTCATGTGGGTGATTTAATCAATTTGTTGTCGAGACAATTCAGGGAATGGCAGTCCTTATTAGGTGTGGATTAAATATGGATTTGACCTTGTAAAAAGACCTATTGTGTGTGACTCATACTTGGAATTGATATTTGAAAACATCAATTCCACGGAATGGGATATCGGCATGCTGGGAAATGATCTGGAGGACCGTACTGAATCCTCGCCAGACAAAAATCAAGTGATTTGTTTTTATATGAATAATGTCTTTGTTTTGTACAATGACACACTTTCCTTTAAAATTACACTTTTTTTTGTTCAGTCCCAACGACACCTTTTATTCAGTTGAGGTTGGCAGCTCTGTCCAAGCCCATTCCTGTATCACCAAACCATCCAAACCCCCCCCCCCCCCCCCCCCCCCCCCCCCCTCTGTCCAAGCCCATTCCTGTATCACCAAACCATCCAAACCCCACCTCTGTCCAAGCCCATTCCTGTATCACCAAACCATCCAAAGCCAGCTCTGTCCAAGACCATTCCTGTATCACCAAACCATCCAAAGCCCATCTCTGACCAAGCCCATTCCTGTATCACCAAACCATCCAAACCCCATCTTTCCTCACCTTGATCCCAAGCCTTCATCACTTCCACTGTCAATTTCTTCTGCTGTTCCTGACACAACCCGTCTTCATCGAGTCAATGATCTCACCGGTATAAGGGGAGATAAATTGATCTAACAACTTTGTGTTCTTCAAAAGGAGAGAAGAAAAAAAATAAAAATTATTATTCCAGCCCTCTCATTGGAAAACCCTATCATTTCTTAGTAAAAAACTATATTCAACGATTCCAGAATATTTTCACACATTTTATTGGTGTGAAATTTGGTGTAAAAGAGCTGATTAGAAATTAAAAATAATCGTTTGGTGCGCATGAATACAAATCCAACGTTTTTAGTTTTGGGTCAAATTGTCATTCAAGCAGAAGGAGAAAGATACAAATTATGGTGAATAGAAGTACTAATACCATACCATTTGGGTACAAAATATCTAATAATATTACTTGTAGGGGTAGAATAAACGTATTCTTTCATTTCATTGTATTTATTAAACTCGTTATATTTTTATTGTGCAATAACACTTACGTGCAAGCTCTTTGTGTTATTGGGCACGATAAAAATAACTCGTTTAATAAAGACAATGAGATGAAAGAATCGTATAGTATTCATCCCTTGGGGAGATTTGTCTTGAGGGTCTATTCCAAGGGAAGACTGGAATAACCCAGGTGTCAGCCACAGAGCAGCACCGCAAAGTGAGCTAAGGTGAGGTGACTTGCTCAAGGCCACACAGCACATGGTACATTGAACTCGTTACCTTTCGGGTACGAAATAAAGACTGTACCACTGAAACACGCTGATGAACAATTTCTTTTAATCCTAGTCTCAATTATTTTAATCATCTGATCAGGATCAATCATAGAGACATCATTCAGAGCTGATAGTGACAAAAAAAAAATGGAGGATTACAATTTTGAACGATTGCCTTTAAGCCCCATTATTACTGTATCAACCCCACTTTTAGAGCAATTGAGATGATAAACTATCATTGATACTCTAGCTATCTTCTGGAGAGTGGGAAACTGCAGCTATTTGTTCCACCACATATCAAGTCTCTCACTCCAGAACATTGATTGTGGGGGAAATATAATCATTTTTTTTTAAAGGAGGAATTTCCTCCTCTCAATCCAAAATTGCGGATTTCCTTGGATCTGAGGAAAACCATCGGCACTGATCGCAGGTAAAATAAATAGAAAAAAAAACCTCAGTAAAGTCTTCTTCTTTTTCTATAAATATAAATACAGACAGTCAAACATGAAGTCAAATAAAACAGATACAAAGTTGGAAAATAGACCAGATATTGGTCTGCCTAGACTTGCAAACCAATGAATATTCATCAAATTCATTTTTTCATTTAAAAAATTAACAATTAGTGGTATGACACGCTTTCAGATCTGAAGGTCCTGGGTTTGAGCCTCGCTCTTGGTGCACACTAGTTGAGTCCTTGGAGAAGGCTCTTTACTATATTCTCTAACCGTACTCAGGGGTAAAATGAGTACCTGGCCGTTAAAAGCGCTGTCTCTGTCCGAAAAAAAAATTGTTATATCGCCTAAAAGGCGTCATGTCCCATCCCACATGTTAAGTGTTGCTGGTGGCCAGGGACCCCTTGTAGAGCGCTTTGAGCAGGTTAAGTGGATATTTCGCTATATAAAAGCTCAATTTAAAAAAAAATAATTTAATTCTACCCTTTACGTGTAAACAAGACACACCAACTATTTCTCTGTGTCTGTCTGGATTTTAAATGATGCATAAATTATAAATGTTTGTATTATTTTTGTTATTGGCTGAACAAGGGTTTTGAGCCCAAAACATTCTCTGTTTGGTACTTCATTCTTTTTTTTTTTAAGCTGTTATATTCATTTTGTTAATGACTTATTTATTAGAAACCAGGATAAGATTGACTCCTATAGAAGACCTGTGCCTCTGAAGGTTTAGAAGAGTTGTGTTG
>NW_027625360.1:0-7117 GCF_034508935.2 Berghia stephanieae
AAAGGAAAAAAATATCATCTCCCAAAACAATAACTATGCTTTGACGTTTCCCTCCCAGCCAAACTCCAACCAGGCCGGGACAAAACCAAGTAAACCTCACCAAACAAAACAGAAAGCATTTTGGGAAAACAATAAAAGGGATAGAAACACAGTAGGACCCCCCTGCCGCTAGGGGGTCGGGACCCCACCCAGATGAATGAAAAAGTATTGAAGTTTAAAATGAAACAAGAGGCATTCTTAATTATATAAAAAATTTAAAATAATTGATAGAATTTTTGACTAAAAAATTTACACAGAATTTACAAGATAAAAAACTAAGAAAATTAAATTAAATTATATACACAAAAATACTGTTACCAACCTTAAAAAGCACTTTTTTCAAAATACAAAAATTATAAACAGCATAATGACATTTTTGAATTTGCGCCTTTTTAAGGATTGCCCATGAATAATAAAACGTTTTTTCAGTTTTTACGAGGTTTTTTTCCCCCAAAAGGTAATTATCAATTATGAATTAAAATCTTGGGGGGCTTTTTTTAAAAAAAAAAACCCCAAAATATCCACTAAACATCCAAAGCGCTTTACAAGGGGTCCCGGGCCACAAAACTTAACATTTGGGATATGACATGACCCCCTTTTTTAGGCATATTACTTTTTTTTTTTGGAGAATAATACTTTTAAAAGGCCAATTCATTTTAAAAACCTAAGACGGGAAGAAGGAAAAACGGCCTTCTCCAACACTCAACTATGCGCCGATGGGGCCAAATCCACGCCCTTTTCTACCAAAGAAAGTGTCATAAAAAGAGACCACTTAGCCGAACAATTTTATTGTGTCATGAAATGAAATTCATTAAGGACTTTTTTTTTAAGTGGATTTGTGCAGAAAAAGCTAAATTAAAAAAAATTTCAAAAAGGAAATTGTGTCTTTATGTTATAAATCGTTTTTTTTATTTCATTTATTATTTTACATTTTTTGTATGTTTTTTTTTTTTTTTTTTTTACAATTTAATTAAATTTTTTTTTGGGGGGGGGGGGGGGGGGGATCAAAGGGAAGGGGGAAAAACCCACATGAAATTTTATCAGCTAACTGTTTGTTCCACCTCATTTTGACAATGTGTCCACAAAGGACCTTGTATCAAATAGCACAGAAGATAAACTTTTTTACGCGCTCATTTTTTTTCTTTTCTTTAAATGAGTGGTTCAGTTAGTCTTTCTAGCCATACAATCAGGAGCCTGATTTTAATTACCCTCCTGTTTTTTTCTTTAAAAGGGATAAAAGTCGCAAAGTTTTTTCTGTCATATCCAAGAGACCAGTCACCCCAACATTCCGGGGGTGCAAAAGATCCAAATAAACCTTTGACGCACCCAGTACTCCAAAAAAACTTGAAGTGTTACGATTTATGGCTACCCCATATCGTTTCATTGGTTTTTTTTAAAAAAAACCAATACTGTATAAATCAAAAAAACCCCAAAAAGGGAATTTAAACACCCCTGGGGAAGGGAAAGGTTCTTTCTCCGATCCGGGTCCATTCTTTTGATAAAAAATGAGCTGTGGAAAAAAAGGTTAAAATTCCCCGCATTCACGTCAAGACAAAAGAAATGTCCTATTTCAAAAAAACCATGACGTTTCATTACTTAAATTACTACTTTGAATCTGACGTTAAATGAGCGGAAATTGCAACAGATGTCAAAAAAATTAACTCCGTCAGTTGTATAACAAAATTTTGGGAGACATTACCTAAAAAAAAATCCAGTTCGCCTGAACAAAAAATTCACACTTTTTCAATTTTTTCTTTCTCTTTCTCGTCTTGTCTGCGTGTAACCTGAAAAGCCAAAGGCTGAATGTTGTTTACTTTGGGGGTTTCCCCTTTACACTCCATTTCTTTTTTTAAATTTTACTACTCTCCAAACACTATTCTTTGTGATTCAAAAATTTGTCCCCCGTCACATAAAACATCCACAACACTCCCAAACAACGGGGATTCTTTGTGATTCATTAACTTTGCCCCCTTTCCCACATACAACTCCACAACTACTCCCAAAAAAACTGGTTCTTTTGTTTTCATTAACTTTGTCCCCTCTCACATACAACATGCCACAACATGATTACAAAAACTACCACATTAAGGTTACAACCAATGTAAACTCACTTTAAATGAGATTCTAAACTTACAACCCTTACTGATAAAAATCACAAGAATTGGATGCACTCAAACAATTCGCATAGAAAAAAAATTTTTAGCCAAATTTTCTGGCAATAAAAATCTCTTCAAAATCTTTTTTTTGTCTACAATAAATTACAGATCACAAAACCCAAAATTTAAAAAGGGAAAACTTTAAATTTTCCTTAAAAAAAAAAAATTTTTCCAGTTGGGAAAAAATGGCAGCCTTGCAAAAATTTTTTAATTTTGTTTCTTTTAAAAAAAAAAGTTAAATTTTTGTTAAATTTTTTGGGGAAATTAAACCAAAAAATTTTGGAAAAAATTTTTTTTTTGGGGTTTTTTTTGTTTTTGGGATTTGAAAAAAATTTTTTTCAATTTTTTTTTAAATTTAAAAAAAAAAGGAAATTTGTTAATTTGGGATGCCAGAGGAGCAAAAAAGGGTTTTTTGGAAATATTTAAAACCGGTTTAAACCAAGGAATTAAAGATAATTTTAGGAACAAGAACCAATAGAACACATTTAATGGTTTGGGGGGGTAAACCCTTTTCAATTTTTTGCCAAAAAAAAACGTGGCACTTAATATCCCAAAACCTTTTTCTTTTCCACTGGGCAACAGCTCCCAAACCCCCACTTAATTTCCCCCTTACTTTCCCCCAAAACCTACTTCTTTTTCTTTTATTTTTTTTAAAAGGTTGTTTTTGGAAATAAAAATTTTTTAAAAAATAAAAAAAAAATTTAAAAAAAACTTAACTCCCCAAAAAATTTTTTGGGGGTTTTTTTTTTCATTTTGGGGTTTGAATTTTTTAAACCCAAACTAGTTTACCATTTTAGGGGCCCCCCCCCTATTTTGGTGGTTTAAAAGGCAGTTGGGGCAAAAATTTAATTTTCCCCTTAAATACCAATAGGATTTGTACTTTTTCAAAATGGAAAAAAATTTTAAAAAAAAGGACAGACATAGATATTTTATTCAACATCTTTAACATGTAAAAACAGAAACACAGTTTTGATACTCGCCTAAAATTTTCTCATAAAAATTAATAAATAGGCATGGTAAATTAAAACCCGGGAAACTACGAATAGGGGTAAGGGGGAAAAAGTTTTAAATTTACCAAGTAAAATATCAAATTTATGTGGGGGTATATATAAATATATATCAATACCCTAAAACTGGGCCCTCAGAAAAGAAAAAATAAAATCCACCACCGTGTTTCGTTTGACCTCTACCAGAAGGGCGACATAAATGGGGGATCCACCACCCTCAGCATTCCGGAAGGCTCCGTTCCACAGAAAGGGGGTCTGAAAAAGCAGCAGTTAGACCTGACCAGGCCACCTGAACGGAAATTCCCCCGGGAAGAGGGTTTGCCTGCCCTTTTGGCACGCGGGAAGGCGGGAAGGGGACTGACAAAATGTAAATAGCGTTTGTAATAAAAGGGAAAAATCCTGCGAATTTTGTCATGATTTTAGTGGGGTAAGAAGTCCATGTTTTGGGACTTGCTTGAAGATTTGAAACCCCTATTTTTAACTTCCCGGTTGTCCAGATTTCCCCAACAACTATAATCTTCTTTTTTTTACAACAAACCATACAGTCATTTTATAGTGCTGTAATTTTCTTTGACATAGGGAAAGCGCAATCAAAAAGTGAGACAAACACTTTTTTCTATTCGAAGGGGAAAAAATTGTTTTTAAAAAGTTGTTTTAAATACTATTGGTTTTTAAAATTTAAAAAAAAAAACAAACCCCCAAAAACAAACATAATAGTAAAAATTAAAAAAAATAAAAAATAATTAAAATAAAATAAAATAATAAAATAATAAAATAAAATAACAATAATAATAAAAAACAACCAATTTACGGTAGTTGAGGGAAGACATTCTTCCCTGAACCGGGCCCCTAAATAAAACGGGCTGTAATTACGAAAACGAGGTGGTCGTGGGGGGGGGGGGAGTCCATCGTACGCAGGCCTCTTCTCCACCGACAACAGGAAAAGAAGCCATACTGCCTTTCCCGTAAAATCAATGGAAGAATTCAGATAATAAATGACAACACCACTTTTCAAAGAGCTAAAACGTTCAGACCCAAAACTGCAGATAATTAGGCAATAAAAAATTGAGACCTCGGGGCAAGTCAAGGTCAACCGTTTTTTTTTTTTTTTCCTTCATAAAAAAATAAACTTTTTTTAGTTGCTTTTTCCTCTGATTTTCCCGAGGGAACCTTGATTTTATTTGGGGGCCGGAGGGCACTATGCTTTTAAAGGGGGCAATATTAACTGAAAAAAAAAAAACTGGGGGCCATGGGTCTTATGTAAGACACTCCTTTCATTCGGATCGGAAGGCTGGTTTTAATAATTCTTCACATAAAAAGTGAAAAATGAGACCGGCCTTAACGTGTTTCGCTGTCCAAAAAAATTGTAATTCCCCAAAAACAGACTAAAGTCCGTCCACTGTTGGAACCCTTCACTGGGAAGGGAGGGAGGTTAAATGAACATATCAAAAAAAAACAAATGAGCATTTTCCTTGTTTTTAACAGAGAATTCCTGAAAGCAAAAAAAAGAAAGGGGCACCACCACTGGTTCGACTGGAACACCCGGACATTGAGGGGGGCCAGCTTACCGCCCTCAGGCCAGTTGGGAGGGCAGTGATACACGGGGCAAGCTTGGGGGATCTTGTGCAAACTGGATAGTCGGGGATAGGGCGGGTGCCTGCAAAGTCTCACTGAACCTGGAACAGGTCTTTTAGTCTTGGATGACAATAAATTTCAATAAAAAATAAGACAGTTTACATAATACATTAAAAATTTAAATAAAAGAATTTGATATCTATTAAAACTCCATTTAAGCCAAAAAAACATTCGAAACCTTTGAACCTTGATACAATTAAGGGAACTACCTAAAATGGCTCTAAAACAATAACAAAGAGTCAATTCATTTCTACAAAAAAAAAATTAAAAACTCGTAGAGATCTGTCTTATCCTTTGCTTTTTTTTTTAAAAAAAAATTTTAAATTTTTTTAGTAACTGGAAAAACTTGAATAACTTCCAAATTTTAAAAGACCTAAAATGTAAACAACCTCCAACCCTTTCACATCCAAAATGGAATAAAAAGGCCTGAAATTGGGAATTTAACAAAAAATAGAGTCACCTTTTTTCGGGGCCCCCCCCCCCCCCCCCCTCCCCCGCCTTTTTTTTCTTCCAACGTCATATATTTTGAAAATTGGAATTTTAAAGCAATGGCAAAAAGACAAAAAGTAAGAGGGAAAAAAAAGGGAAAATTCTCCAAAAGCAGAAAGTTGGGAGTATTTATAAGACAAATGAAATCGGGGGCTATCAAACAGAGATTATGCAACCTACTTGTACGGGCTGTTATGAAAGCGCTGATGGAGGGATGACCAACATACCCCCCATGCCATACCACCTTGGGGGATGATAGAGAGACAGGGGTCTTGTAAAATTCAGAAATCTCTTTTATCGAGTTTTTGAAAAAGGGTGCGGGAATGCCGGGGGCCGGTGTGTAGGACTCGAAGGCTTTGGCATAACATGGGATCTGGGGGCGAAAATGGAAAAATTCAATTACGCGGGGAAACGGGACCTTCTTTCAGGTTTTGTTTCCAATTGAGCCACGAAAATAAAAAGATTCATTACGACTAGAATTGAACGCCTTTTTTTTGGGGTCGGGATACTCTACTTAAGTACGATCTCCCCGCCAGGTGGTTTTGTCTAGTAAGGGTATGGGTTCAGCTCTCACTAAAATTAAAGCTCAAGTCAAAGGTTCCATCATCAATGAGCCTTTTGGGAAATTCGGGGAATACCTTCGAAACAAATACCCAAAAAGCAACCTTAAGCCAGCCCTTTTTGTTAGTAAAAGGGGCCGGGCAACAAAAGATAGGGGCCAGACAATTTAATTTAAGCAAAAAAATGAAAAACATTTTAAAAATGCCGGGGTTTCAAATCACACCTCAAAAATTCAACAATTTGAGTCATTAAAAATGCCTACCTTGACTGATAGATGAGTGGTAGGTTAGGGAACATGTGCTGCTTTCACTTGAGACTGTCACTGTTCCCAGGTTGCAGGGAGGGGGCTTTCCCCCGCATTTGTTTGATGTGAAACTCAGAAAGGTCACAAACTGCCAAATAAATAAAGAAAAAAAAAAACAAAAAATGAAAATAGGTAAAAAATTAGGGGCACGGGGCAAGATAAAATCAAAAATAGTGTGCAGAGGCTCGCTGGGAAAGCAAAAAAAAAATACATTTTTGAAATAATTTGAGAAAGATAAAATTTTATGTCAACCTTTTCAACCAACCAAAAAAATTATAAAGAATTATAAATTTCAAAAATGAAATCTTTTTTAATACATAAACTAATTTTAATTTTGGATTTTCTGTCACTAGTTTTCTATTTGCTCATCAAAAGAAACAGCGCCAGGGGCAACCTACCTTTTTTTTGTGTAAAAATATCTCATTTACTTTTAATGGCAGATTAAGTTTTTAGTTGAAAAAAAAGCTTACCTTTTTTCCACATTTTGAACAGGGGTTTCCTGGGTGTCGAATGATGCATGTCTGAGGGGCCGTGATATCTCTCTAGCCGTAAACAAAACGTGAAGTCACTCATGCTCATAAACGATGGAAGATTCTTTTTTTGTCTCTTTGATCACCTGGTACTACTGCTGTTTTTTTCCAAAAAAATATTTAAGAAAAAAAGTAACTTTTTTTAAAAAAATAAATTCAACATTTTCAATCCAAAGGTAATTAAAATTACTTAAAAGTCACCTCAATTGTAACTTTAAATTTTTTCATCAAGCTCGGATTCTACAACTTTTGAGGGGTTTTTTTTCCTCAGAAGAAAGAAGCTTTCAAATTTTAAATTTATGAAACATGCCGTGGGTTTTTTTCGGTCCATTCATCAGCTTTAATGACAAGGGAAATGCCAAAGCCTCTTATTTTGGTTACCCAAAAACAAAAAAA
>NW_027625361.1:0-7111 GCF_034508935.2 Berghia stephanieae
GTCCTGCAATTTAAACTGTTGCTGTTGGCTAGGGATCCCTTGTAAAGCGCTCTGAGCAAGTTAATTAAGTGGATATTGCGCCATATAACTGCTCAAGTTTTATGTATGTGGAAATAAAAATTAAGAGGGTTATTATATTATTATTATATTATTATTATTATTATTATTATTATTATTATTATTATTATTATTATTATTATTATTATTATTATTATTATTATTATTATTATTATTATTATGTTACTCATACACAAGATCATTGCAATATGTCGCTGACCCACTGTCTAAAGGGGATTATGATTACGTCGGATTGGTGAAGATGTAGAAACGTGACTTTTTAAAATTGAAGATTGAAATAACCATAAATACAAAAGTAAAGCTAGCGTTATGAAGGTTAAAATTTCATTTTATCTACCTTTCCCATCAAAACATAAAAGATCTGAAAAATTGTGGATGAAAAAGTCCCCCCCCCCCCCCCCACCCCTAAACAAACAACAACAACAAAATTTTAAAAAGCCAGCGAGAAAGAAAATTACAAGAAAGAAAAAACCCATCCTAAAAAAGTCAACCTGCCACGTAAACAGCAACAGTGTTGTCTTATTCGGAAAAAAAATTGTAATATCATCGCCTTAAAGGCGTCGTATCTCATCTTTCGTGGTAAATGTTGCTGTTGTTTAGGAACCCTTTGTAAAGCACTTTGGCCACGTTAAGTGGATATTACTCTATATCAGTGCTTTATAAATGCTTAAGTTGTTTTGTTGTTGTTGTTTTTTTAAGTGTGATGTAACCAAAGGTTCGTCGTTTAAGTATCAAAGATGAAGCATCGGCTTTAATCGTAGCTAAGATCGCATCGCTGTTATACATGTTACGTCTCTTGGTGAACATGAATCGACTTCTTTTTAAGAAAAAAATGCTAGGACTCTTTGTAAGGCACTTTAGCCACGCGTAGTGGATATTACTCTATATCAGTCAGTGCTTTATAAATGCTTAAGTTGTTTTGTTGGGTTTTTTTAAAACTGTGATGTAACCAAGGTGTTCGTCGTTTAAGTATCAGAGATGCAGCATCGGCTTTAATCGTAGCTAAGATCGCATCGCTGTTATAGACGTCACGTCTCTTGGTGAACATGAATCGACTTCTTTTAAGAAAAAATGCTTAGGAACTCTTTGTAAGGCACTTTAGCCACGCGTAGTGGATATTACTCTATATCAGTCAGTGCTTTATAAATGCTTAAGTTGTTTTGTTGTTGTTCTTTAAAACTGTGATGTAACCAAAAGGTTCGTCGTTTAAGTATCAAAGATGCAGCATCGGCTTTAATCGTAGCTAAGATCGCATCGCTGTTATAACGTCACGTCTCCTGGTGAACATCCATCGACTTCTTTTTAAGAAAAAAATGCTTGGTAAAGCAGTGGCAATAAATAATAAATAATCAGAGAAATCAATTATCGTTTTTAAAAGAGATCAGGTCTCCGTGTTACCTGGTTAAAACGCTCCATACGCGTATCAAACGTGATGGAAAAACTCTAGTGTGGAGCGGTTGGAAGGGGGAAGGAGGGGGTGGGGGTAAGGGGGAATCGTCTAAAAAATGAATAAACAGACAAATAAATTAACTTGCTAAAGTGCTCCTTTCGCATTTTATCACTTTGAAATATTTCGAAACGAAAGAAATGTAGTATAAATGTGCCAATTTGTTTAGCATCATTTTAAACACGTATCAGCTTTTCAGTTGGATAGTGCATAATAATAAAATAATAATAAAAATAATAATAATAATAATAATAATAATAATAATAATAATAATAATAATAATAATAATAATAATAATAATAATAATAATAATAATAATACTTTATTGCATCCCAAAAATGAAATTTTTTGTACAGACGTGTTACAATTTACACAATATTTTAAAGGGCCCAGGCACTGGTGTAAGATAAGGATCTGAAAAGGCGTGTATGAAACAGTGCTAGACAAAGTAAGAAAGAAAAATACAACAACAAAAAAAGACTATGCCAAAAAAAATAAAAAAAATAGCCAGTCTCGACTGAGAAAACTATAAGATAAAACAATAAAATTCCAAAAATCAGCCTGGCTTGACTGAGAAAAATACAATTTTAAAAAAACAGTCCAAAAATCAGCCTGGCTTGACTGAGAAAAATACAATTTAAAAAAAACAGTCCAAAAGTCAGCCTGGCTCGACTGAGAAAAATAAAATTTTTAAGAAAACAGTCCAAAAAATCAGCCTGACTCGACTGAGAAAAATACAATTTTAAAAAAAACAGTCCAAAATCAGCCTGGCTTGACTGAGAAAAATACAATTTAAAAAACCAGTCCAAAAATCACCTGGCTCGCCAGTGCAGGCATGCTAATTTTTTTTTTCTATTTTTTTTTTTTGGGGGGGGGGGGGGGAAGACTTTTGCTTGGTATTTTTCTTTTTGGCTTTGTCTGGCACTGTTTCATACACACTTTTTCGGATCTTTTTCAGTTGTAAAGACGCCAATTGCTATCAGTGCCAAATTTGGTAGCAAAACCTAATTCACAGACAAACGAGCAAGTAAAAAGCCTCTTTGTGAAGTTATTACGCTTTAATGCTGTTGTTTATGGTCATAATTGTCAATAAATTATCCCCCCCCCCCCCCCCCCCCGATTAAAATAGGAAATTCCCCGCAATTATTTAATTAACAGAAGCAGATGTTGTGTGTGCTGTTTAAACTCTTTCTAGAATTAAGAACAAGATGGGCTTTATCTGGAAACTCTTTTCATTATTCACTTCTTTCAAATCCGCATCAAAGCCAAGACTTTATTTTGTAATATCGCCTAAAAGGGTCATGTCTCGTTCTTCACGTTTTGTGTTGCTGTTGTCTGGGACCCTTGTTAACGCTTTGGAGCACTTTTAGTGATATGGCGTTACATAAACGCTCAATTATTTTTTTTTAATGTCATTTACATTGCCAACATAGAAAGAGATTAGAAATAATAAAATAGGATAATCAAGTCAATCGTGTTTGTGAGTAATTCTCACTAAACTGTATTAACCAACTATAAACGTTTAAGGTTACACATAGCTTTGTGTGTTGGTCCTTATACTTCCGACGGCAATGTTGTAGCTTCTTAGCCAAGCGAATAATATCTATATCAATATCAATGCAATGAATTATTAATTTCAACTCGATTTTAAGCCGAGAAGTGTTCTGCCCACTGAATCCTCCATGTGCTGCTATGTGGTCTAGTGGTACACCCTCGCTTTCGGATCGGAAGGTCCTGGTTCGAGCCTCGCTCGGCGCATAGTTGACTCAGATGTAAAATTAGTACCTGGCCGTTAACATCAGCGTAGTCTATGTCGAAAAAAAAAAACCCTGAAATATCGCCTAACTGGCGTCATGTCTCGTTCTACAGGGTTATACGTTACTGATGCTTTGGTCAGGACCCCTTGTAAAGCGTTTTGAGCTGGTTTAGTGAGATATGCTTTATATAAAAGCTTAAGTTGAACGCAAATGTTTACTATTCTTTTAATTTTTTTTAAAAATCACTTTAATATGCGATAAAGAATGCTCTTTGACAGCCTGTTGATATGTATTCATGGGCCTATGTTGACAATATGATTGTTGACGATAGGACAATAAATGTAAACATCCCATACCATTTCCCATCACACAGCTGTCACAGAGATATAATGATGTATGTGTGTACGTGCGCGCGTACGTGTGTGTGTGTGTGTGGTGTGTGTGTGTTTTGTGTATCTGTAATTTGTGCACGTATAGCATTTTTCCTTTGGAAACACGGTGTGGAAATGATTGTTGTATCCGTGGGTAAGAAAGACATTGTCACCGTCGTTGTGTGCGGGTTTCGATGTCAATATGACTCATATTTGTGTAGAAGAAAAAAAATAATGCGAGCTCTTATATAGGGCAATATGCAGTGAAGATGCCCAAAGCCCTTTAAAAGGAGTCCCCAGCTGACAGCAACACTTGGCATGTTTAACATAACGCCGCGTCAGAGACGTTCCATTGTTCAGGCACTCGGTTTTACAACTTGGTAGCCTATGTGAGTCTTTTCCAAAAACTCACTTTATGAATGACGCCCATGACCAGACTCGAACCGGAGACCTTTATCTCCGGAGCCGAAATAAATAAATAAATAAATAAAATAAATAAATAAATAAATAAATAAAAATAAATAAATAAATAAATAAATAAATAAATAAAGTGGTTTTTTTTTTTTTTTGTCTTTGAGAGTTTAAATAGAAGTAGATGATAGTGATAGAGTGAAAAGTGTGCTGGATCACCGGGTAGAAGCACATGGGAAAACATGCCACTATCCTGTACCAATCTCTATCAGTTTGAAGAACACAGTGAAATTGGTACCCGTCGGCCTTTGGAAAAAGCAAACCTGTTCTAAAGAATGTCAAGGTTTCACTGAAAGTATAGATAGCAAGAATCTCCAAGTTCGTGAGAAATTGTCCTTTTGCGCCAGCAAATTTAGAAGGCGAATTTAGCCATTTAGTCGAATCGTAATGACAAAGGATTTGGGTGTGGGGAGGGGGAGGTCTCTTGAACGCCTTTTACAGACCTTTTATAACAATGGAATTTGTCAATTGACAAAATCAATTCAATGGTCAAAAGACGGTTTACATCTCTCTCTCTCTCTCTCTCTTCTTCTCTCCTCTCTCTCTCTCTCTCTCTCTCTCTATCTATCTCCTCTTCTCTCTCTCTCTCTCTCTCTCTCTCTCTCTCTCTCTCCTCTCTCTCTGTAATGCGTTCCACTTATTATTTATATACATTTTTTTTTTGGGCTTGAGATTTCGCCAAACCAACAGGTTTCGTTCAAACCCATTGTGTAATTGGAATTAATATCATTGCATATTAAAAAGCATTTTATTTTGTCTTCTTTTTTTTTTTTACTCTCTCTTTCCTCCGACTCTAAAGGTAGTGGTGTGTTATGTCAAGCCGTCTCGATCCAGTCAATTACATCACGTGACATAATAAATACATTCTGGTTGCTTTTTTTACTGCATTTTCCTCATCGGGTGTATTGATCCGGTACGGGCTGTAAAGTTGTCTTGGTGTGTTTGTGATGTGTTTGGTTGTTGTTGTGTGTAAGAGAGAGGGTGTGAAGGAAAAAGAGAGACAAAAACAAACACAGACACAAACGCCCAGAAAGAGGGAGAGAGAGAGAGAGAGAGAGAGAGAGAGAAGAGAGAGAGAGAGAGAGAGAGAGAGAGAGAGAGATTGCTGAATTGGGGTCCTACAGGTGTCACTGACACTTGACACTTATGTCTAGTTGCATCGAAAATGAACCTCGCCTATTAAATTTTAAAACGCCAGTAGGGGTTTAATCACGAACAGGCAGAGTGCAGTTCAAACGAGAAAATTTGAAAAATGTCTTTGCGAAACAATCAAACATAGTAGTCCTACTTAAGGAGCCGGAGTTTATCCCGGTTTCTATAACGCGAAATAGACATAGCAATTCAATTTTATCAAATTCATTATACCAAGATTTAAAAAAAGGGGGTTAATAAAAAAAACAAAAAAAAAAAAAAACATGGACAACAGCGACATCGACATCATCATCACCACCACCACCATCAACACCACCACTCCCGATAGCCAATCCAATCAAACTATAATTGGGTATTGGAGAGGCTGTAGCGTGAGTAGAGTGACACGACTGCCATGGCCTGACAAAACACTCCCCCCCCCCCCCCCTACAAATATCGTCAATTTATGACATACTCCAACTTGCCCCCCCCCCCCCCCCCCAAAAAAAAAAGTCTCAAAATTATGAAATTTCAAAACAATACGCAAGACATTTCGGCCTAAAGAGTTTTTGACTTTTGACAAGTTGTGAGTAAACTTTGTCTATCGGTACAGGTTTCGGTCAAAATGAGATAAAATGAATGTGTTTTTGTCAATGTGCAAAAAGAAGTGTCCATCCCGAGATGACTGTCACCGACGCAGACACTCAAATTGACCAGTCACCGATCCCCTTTGAGATCAATCAGTCAGTCGCTTCTGTAGCATTAGTCATACCCGTTCGAGAACCCCCCCCCCCTCTCTCCTCTCTCTCCCCTCTCTCACACACACACACACACACACACACTCCATCCCCCTCATCCCCCATTCTCTCTGTCTCTCTCTCTCTCACACACACACACACACACACACACACACACTCCATCCCCCTCATCCCCCATTCTCTCTCTCTCTCTCTCTCTCTCTCCCTCACTCCACCCCCCTCATCCCCCCCTCTCTCTCTCTCACACACACACACACTCCATCCCCCTCACCCCCTTCTCTCTCTCTCTCTCTCTCTCTCTCTCTCTCTCTCTCTCTTTCTTTCTTTCTTTCTCTCTCTCTATCTATATCTCTCTCTTTTTTTTCTCTCTCTCACCCTCTCTCCTTTTCTCTTCTTTACTTCCCTCCATACCCCTGACTCTAACCCGCGGTAACTTTACCCCCTATTACTTCCTATGGGATTAACCAGCATTAGGATAATATCGCTTCACTAATGTAACGTTATCAAGGGATAATCCTCTATGTGATTTGGGATATATTGGATCCAACCATTGCTAAGTACACATGTAAAACATTACACTGACAGCTGTTACACCCATAGCGACTTACCGGAAAAGGGGTGGGGGTGGGGGGGGGGGAAGCGGAGAAGGGAGAGAGAAGACAGGGAAGAAACAAAGGGGGGGGGGGGGGGGGGGTAGGTTCTGAGGTGGACTGGTCCCATGTTCAAATCCAGGCCACGGAAGGAAACAGCATGATGTGGTGTGTAAAATTCCTGCCAATAAAAGTTGCCAGCATAATATGTTTAGTTTATCCCCCTCGTCAATTAATTGTCACCAATTTATTTGTGCATGTCTTCTTTCCATTTTTTTTCTTTGAAGATTTTGACATCTCGTGTTTGCAAAGACAATACGGAGCCAATATACGAAGGATATTACATATAAAATCTCCACGAGAAAGTAGTAATGAAGTTTGAGGTTTGATTTGACATACAACTGTTATTTCATTGTTAAAAAATTATTTTTATTTTTTTAAAATATACCCCCTAAAGAAAACACTTTGCCATTCTACTTTGACCAATGGCCGTCAAATTGTGCACTGT
>NW_027625362.1:0-7116 GCF_034508935.2 Berghia stephanieae
CGTTTTTTGTTTTGACATCTTTTTTTTCCGACACAGATGTGCCATTGATTTTTTGACAAACCAAAAGGGCCACCTCTGATGCCCCAAACTCCTTACAAGCCTTCAATGTGTTTATATTGTGGATACCAGCCCCAAAATGCAGTGGCCCCGAACAGACCAGGGTGTATCGCCCAATAAGGAAGGCGCCGAGAAGTAGACCCTTAGGTTAGTATTTCATTGAAGAAATAGCCCTGTAGGGTGGGTTTTTCTGACCTCCCATAGTGGGCAGGGAGGTCACTTACTGTGTCTTCTATCCCCCTATACTGTTTTCCAACTTGCTTTCCGTCTTTGTCTTGGAATGCGTTTGCTTGGTTTTTTGTCCTGGCCCTTGTCCGATACCCAGCTGGGAGGGAAAACAGTCGAACGTTTAGTTTAGTTTTGGGACTATATTTTTACCTTGTCAATCATCTCTGTTATGTAATGTTATTTTTTTAAACTTTAATTTGAAAACATTTGAGTGTATCCTCTTAGTGGGTCTTGTGTTGGTTTCTCTGGGTGAGACTTTTAGGTGATCTCAAACTAAGTATCACTGATTGTGTGTTCTTTGAATCTTAAATCTGTTCCCTATCTGAACCATTTCCCCTATGTCTTCCCTTTTTCCTCAAGTCCTTTTATTTGTACATCAAAAAATTTTTACTTTCCAATTTTCTTCATTTTTTACTGGCCTGATAGGACCTAAAAATGTTGTTGCGCCGTAAAACCCTTAAAAACAAACAACAGTACAAACTTTCAAACCTTTTAAAATAAGCGTGTACTACTCAGCCTTCACAAATACACTAAAACAAAAAAAACCCTTTCCCAAAAACAGTTTTTCCTGTAATACAATTTTTATCTTCCCAACGGACCAGAACTGCCCCGTCTGTCAGGAGAGCGTCTCCCCCCAGGAATCTTCCTAGGATGTCCATCGTCAACACACAGATGACCACTGGTCAACCCCAGTCCTCCCCGGGTTTGACGCCATCCACCATTCTCAATGTGAGTTCATTTTTTTGTTTTATTTTTTTAAAAAATAATTTTAGACAGTTAAGTTGTCCTCCAGGCCCAATAGACCCACGGAGCTGGATTAATCCCAGTTTTTATATTGAAAAAAAACAATAGCGATTACTTTTCCTTGCTATCCTTGGGAAAGGTTGCAAATCATCAAAAAAGTACTTTTTCACCAGATTTATTAAACCCAGCAAGCCAATAACGTCTGGAGAGGGGGAGGGGGAGGGGGTAAGGTGGTCAGAAGAAAATCTTGTCTGCATCTGGGATCGAGCTCGGTTCCATGCGTCCGTTGCGTGCCTACAATGCAACTCCGCTTTTGGGGCGCCTTTTATATTGTAAGCCATATAAAGAAAATTATGAACAGTTATAATTACATTCATCATAATCTCATCTTGCTGAATCTGCTTCACACGATGCTTTAAAAAACAACAAGTTAGGGAGCATGCACTGTTGTAAAACAAAAACCTTTAAAAAAAGTTGTATGAAACAATCGGGCAAAGCATGGAGAAAAAACAAGAAAATAAAACTTCCTTTTTCTGTCGCTGAAATGTAAAATGTGTTGAGTCCTTGGAGAAGACTCTTTACTCACATTCTCTCACTCACCGTACTCAGGTGTAAAATGAGTACCTGGCCGTTAACAGCGTTGTCTCTGTCCGAAAAAGTTGTAATATCGCCTAACAGGCGTCATGTCTCGTTCTACATGTACGTGTTGATTTTGGCAGGGACCCCTTTGATAAAGTGGTTTGAGCACGTTTAGTGATATTGCGCTATATAAAAGCTCATTAAAAAAAATTATTTTTTTTTCTAATACAACACCAAAAACCATCACTGGAGATTTCCACATAATCTTTTATTTTTTCTCGTGCCCCTCTTACAGCAACGAACTACTCAGCAAAACGGGTATCGGTGAGCAGCACCCTTCCAACCATCAACATAGGAGCCACTGTAGTCACCAAGAAACCTCCAGGGAGTAATAACAACAGCTCCGGAGGAACCACAAACAACACAACAACTTCAGGGGAGGTGCGGCCAACTCCACGATTACCTCCCCTTACAGCATTCCACTTTCAAAACAACATCAGCAGCAGCAACAAATCGCAGTCCCAGTCACAGCCCAACAACCAAAACAACAACAACCGCAACAACAACATCAACAAAGCAAACAACAGAACGTCTGAAAAGCAACAACTATCACAATCCCAACAACAGCCCCAACAACAACAACAACTACAACAGAGTGTACGTCCCACCACAGCCCCAAATATTAGACATAGGCTCAGCCTTGAGCGAGGACCAGCAAGCCAATTGAGGATGACACACGCTGCTGACTCCAATAAGAGGAAAATAGAGATTATTCTAGTAGGGGATATGAATGGGGCTGAGAAAGATGGTAGAAACATTAAAATGTTAGATATTATACTGATTCAATAATTGAATTCGTTTGACTATCCTATGAAAATTGCTCAAATATTAAAGTTTAATACAGAAACTAAATAAGTTGATTCACTGATGACTGTTTTTTTTTATTTTGCTCTTCTCGTTTTTTTTGGGGTTTTTTTTATTTTTGTTTTTTAATGCTTTAGTTAATTGGCAATTCATCTATTTAGAATGTCATAATTTTGACAAATATTTCTCTTCTTCATATTGCTCTCCATTTTTTAGCCTTTTATTTAACATTGCCATTCGAGCACAAAAAGATATCATAGCATGTATATAAAATCACAATCATTATTCAATTGGAAGAAATGACATTGATTTCATTCAGTCCCGATAGCTCAGTTGGTAAGCACCCCGCTTCACACGCAAATTGACCAAGATCGATCTGGGTGCAGCCCCCCCCCCCTGCCCCACCCAGCAGTGAATGGGGTAGCTAAGTCTGTTAAATTCGGCAGAAAGTACTTTGCGATAATCAGCGTCTTATCCAAAGCATAGCAAACAATTGCTATTGTCCGTTTCACGCTAAAGAAACCGGGATAAACTCCGGCTCCATGGGCCCAAGGGCTCTGAAGGATTACCACTTAATTCATTTTTTTATACGAGAAATTTGAGAACAATCACAATTCACAATCACAATAAAATTATGTCAATTTTTATGTAAAAAATGATGGCATTATTTTTGCTTAATTTCATAGTCATCACAATACAGTCGTGCTCTCACAAAATTTTTATTTTTAAATTTTTATCTGAAAATGTTTTAATTCCAATATCATCGATAAACATGACTCCATTCTAACTCAGTGATAAAAATAAAATTGTTTTAATAGGAATCTATAGTCTGATGTCACGTCCGCCCAGCAAGCAGAAGATTGGTTCAAACAAAGAAAATCGGTTTTTTTTATTTCTCCATGCTGGCTAGAAAATTTTCATATGTCATGATCAGAATGTATAAAAGTCCCAAAAAATGATCAGATTTATTATGTTTTTTCTCCTCTGCTCGTCGGAGAAGTATTTCAAAGGCGTCGCCATTTTCCGTTAGTTACAAGTTACTATGCGTCATTTCGAGGGAATGACTCACGACTGTTGAAGCCTCATATTGTGGTATGTGCGTACTTGTGTGTGTCTACACATTTTGTGTAGAGTGTGTGAAGGACAGAAATCAAAAAAATTAAATCGTAAAATTTGGAATATCCTCATGCTATTTGGGGTAACCGTAGCACGACGAAGAAGTTGATGAAAATGATGAGATGGAGATGATGATGAGATGATGATGATGATGAAATAACCACTAATCTGCCCTTAAGCCTGAGAGAGTAGACAAGGCAGGGGATACTCCCCTGTCTTTTTTCCCCCTCTTTTTTCCAATAATTGCTTTCTATCCTTTGTCTTGGAATGAGATTACTTAGTTTTGTCCTGACCCGGGCCCGGGAGTCCTTGGCGGGGAAATGGAAACAGTCGAATGTAAGTTTATCATTTGGGAGATGATATTTTTTTCATTGTAAATCAGCGGTGGTTGGATGGGAGCATCACCCTTGAATCGTATACCTATGATGTTCGCATGGGTGACGATCCGATAGTGATGTCGTTTCTTCTTCCTTTACTAGCCTACCTGCTCTTTGGTTTGTGATTGTATTTTTGACAGGGGATATTTTTTTTTCTGTAAATCTTCTGCCTGTTTGTTCTTGTTATTTATAATTTAGCTTATATATTAGGTTATGATTTTGATTTACATTTACTATTTTTGTTAGTGTTAGATTGCTTTTTTTTTTTGTTTCAGCGGTCTCTCATAAACCTCAATTGTGTTGGAAGAGACCTAAAGCAACACAACAAACTTTGTAAATCATCTCTCTGTTAGTATTGTTTTTAAAAAAATAATCTTAATATATGAATTGGGAACATTTGGGGGTAATCCTCGTAGTGGGCCTTTGTGCTGGGTCTGGGTGATACTTTAAGGTGATCTTAAACTAAGTTCACGATATGTGCATTTGGGAAATTTCACATCTTTCCATATTCAAACCATTTCCCGTTGTCGTACTATTTCCTTAAGCCCTTTTAATTGTACATCTAAATTTTTTACTATCTATTATTTTCTTCCTTCTTACTGGCGCTGATAGGCCTAAATTGTTGCAAGCACCGTAAACCCCCTTACAAAACAAACAATCAAACAAACAAGGCTAATTGATTCTTTGAAAGTCTAAGTATGATATTATTGGACAATTAAAAGTCGAAAATATTATATTTTGTTTTTTTTTTTTACTTGACTAGAATATCTATATATAACATGATATGGATGAATGTTAAAATCTGAGAAATCCTTGTCGCATCTGTGTGTGAGAGTCTGCGTGGCCATTATTATTTTTATTTTTATTATTATTATTATTTTTTATATTATTATTATTTTTAAAATTATTATTATTATTATTATTATTTTTCTGTTAGGCCCAACCTTCATTCTTTCCTTGAATTTGTCTCATCGTATTACTTATCTGAAGTGCTCCTGTTCTCCGAGGACTTGTCGTGTGCCCAGATGAAATCCAATAGCCGCCCTCTTCCTTTCCCTGGGCAATGCTATTTGTGCGCCTATGTGGTCTGGGGTGCATGACCACTCACTTTCGGATCGGAATGTCCTGGGTTCGAGCCTCGCGCTCGCGCATAGTTGAGTCCTTGGAAAAGGCTCTATACTCACATCTCCCCACCGTGCTCAGGTGTAAAATGAGTCCTGACCATTAACACGTTGTCTCTGAAAAAAATGTAATATCGCCAACAGGCGCCGTCCTCGTTCTACAAATTTTCGTGGGGCTTGGGTTTTCAGGGACCCCTTTTAAAACGCTTTAACACGTTTAGGTGGATATTTCTCTATATAAAAAGCCCAAATTTTTTAATGCTATGGGTGACCTTTGGCGGGGCAGTGTAACTCAGGCGGTCGGTCTTGCATCATACCCAAAGGGAACGAGTTTGATTCCCCGCGTGGCTGTGGGCCTTGGGAAAAAGTCACTTTTGCCTTAGCCCAGTATGTCTCCTGGAACGGGCCAGAAAGACAAAATTTCCCCAAAGGTGGAAAAAGGGAATTTTTTGTTTGTTTGTTTAAAGATGGTACAAGCGTCATTTGAAATGGTTAAAACTAAACGATAAAACCCTATTATTTAACTGGTTAATGATCTTGTTTCCGCAAAGTGCCATTGTTTTAAAAAATTCCGTCCATGATGTTCTGTGATTCAATTTGAAAGTACAGGGGGAAAACCACAGATGCCCACTATTCGAAAACACTGTAATGCAAGGCCGTAAAACCATTAAAAACAAAAACAACATCTTTTTTTTGGGTGCTTAATTGTAATTCAGAAATTTTACTATCCTTTCTTCTTTTTTAACTGGCGCTGATATGGCCTTAATGTGTTGCAGGAGCGCGTAAAAACCTTAAAAACAAAAAACAACAAAAACAGAAGAACGGAAAACTACTCCAATTAAAGAGTTATGGTAATAGTTTTTTCCAGTTTCTACTTATAGGGTGGGGAAACTTTAGACCGTGACTCACTCAAGCGGGCAATCACAAAAATATCCAAAAAGGACGCGTGTGGGTTTCTCTCCTGTACCGTCATTTTTTTTTTAACTTTAAAGTGTCTTTTTATTTTTGCTCTCAGGTGGAAGTTTCCCTTTTACCTCTCTAGTGGGAAGGGGGAATTTTCTGTGTCTTTGGGTTTCCCTGATCTGTTTTTCCCCCCTTGCCTTTCCGCTTGTCTTAGAATGAATTACTTGGTTTGTCCTGACCCTGGCCGAAACCCGGCAGAGAGGAAACATTCCAATGTATTTAAAATTTGGGAATGAATTTTTTCCTTTTAAATCAACTCTCTTTATGCATGTTTTATGTTTTTTTATACGTATTTTAAAAATTTGTAAACATTGAGTGTGTTCCTCTTTTGGACCTGTGCTTGTGTCCGGATAAGACTTTTTTAGTGATCTCAAACTAAGTCTTTGATGGGTGTGGCTTTGGAAATCTATTTTTTTTCCTATTGAAACATTCCCCTTTTTCTTTTCTTTTTCTTGGATTTTTTCAATTGTGTTCAGAACTTTTTACTTTCCTCCCTTTTCTTCCTTTTTACTGGCCTGATAGACTTTAAATGTTTTTGCTAAACGCCGAAAACCCTTTAAAAAACAAACAAACAAACAACAATTTTAACTCTATGTTTTGCTATTTTATATTTAGTTAGTGTGTAATGAGTTGGTGTGTTAGTGAGACCCCGGGTTTTTTGGTATTTTGGGCCAACGGATGGAGCTTTTACCTCCCGGGGGGTTACTTACGGGCTTCTATCACCTTCCCCATCTGTTTTTTCCAAAATTGCTTTCATCTTTGTCTTGGAAAGAGATTACTTTTTTGTCCTGGGTGGGAGGGAAACAGTCAAATGCATAGTTATTTTTTTTTAGGAGATATAATTTTTTCCTAGGGAAACACTCTGGTTTTGTATTATTATATTTTTATTTTTAAAAGTATAATATAACATTTTTAGTGGATTCCTCTTTTTTGGATTTTTGGCTTGGGTCCGGATGAACTTATATACTCAATTAATATATCGGTGGTGTCCTTGGAATCTACATCTGATCCCTATTTTTTTTCCCCAATTCCCCTAGTCTTACTTTTTCTTGGTGCTTTTTTTTTTG
>NW_027625363.1:0-7113 GCF_034508935.2 Berghia stephanieae
TTTTCTAAAGCGGGTCTTTTTAAATTTTTAATTTTCCCTCTTAAATGCCATTTGCCCTTTAAATTTTTTAAAAAAAACACGGAGAATTTTATTTTAATCAATTAAAGTAGGGAGCGTTCTTGTCTAGGGCCCGGAAAAAAAAATGAGAAAACGTCATACAAACCCCCTAGACAATGTTGAAATTGTAGAAACCTCCGGTATAGAGATTAGAACATGAAATTTGAAATCAAAACGTTTTGGGATGGGAGTTAGACAATCTTTTCCCAATTCCCCCCCAAATTAAAACCTCTTCACTATTTTAATACGACTAGTAGAAGGGTGCAATCGGGGGTGAATGTTTTTTATTGAAATTTCACGTAGGATCAATTTAAAAAAAAATACAAAAGTCCATGTGTCCACACAAGTTAAAAATCATGGACTTGAATTTTTTTTCGCAGCAAGAAATAAATAAATGAAACACAACAATCATTACAATACACAATATTGATTGATCAATTACTTAATACAATACATGTCCTTGCCAAGTTACTCACTTCGTGAAAAAGATTTGATGAAAAAAAGAAAAGACAATTCCATCACTTCATGTCCTACATTATGGTTATCATACCAAGATATAACCTATTGAAAATGTAACAAAAAATTTGTGTAGGAATAGTAAATTTTATGAACCAGGTATACTTATCTCTATTTATGAAATAAACCATGAATGTTTTTAACGCACATTTCAGGTTTGGACACATATTTATGTACTTCTCCAGTAACATTGTCGAAGTTTTTAATATTTGATAGCGGGGTGCTGGATGGGAGCATCACCCTTTAATCATATACCTTGATGTTCGCCCTGGGTGTACGATCCGATAGTGATGTCGTTCTTCTTCTCTTTACTAGCCTATCCTGCTTCTTTGTTTGGGATTGTATTTTTTACAGGGGGTATTTTTTTTTCCTGTAAATCCTCTGCCTGTTTGTTCTTGGTTATTATAATTTAGCTATGATATCTTTAGGTTTTGATTTTTATTTGACATTTGGGACATTTTTGTTAGATTGCTTGTTTTTTGTTTCAGCGGTCCCCTCATAATAACCAATTGTGTTGGAAAAAGGACCCAAGGCAACAACAAAAAAAATATTTGATACCACAACACTTTTAATAACAGCAGTGTTTTTTTCCTCAAATTTTATCGATCTGAGCAGATAATAATTTTATCCCGGGAAAACGCTGTCCTAACGCTGCTATATTTTTTTAAGATGAAACCCAAATGATATAACACCAAATGGTAAGATTGACGGCAGCTTTTAGGGGGTTAGTGAATACTCAAAAGCATCTGAAAGGGTATAATACCAATGGCGATTTAAAAGGGTAAAAATTTATTAAATAAAAGTTTCAGGACGAATGTACCCAATTGAACCAAGTTTTTTTTTTTCAAAGCCCAAAGTGGTGAGTATTGTTTTTTTTTAAAGTTTTAAAATTTAAAAAAATATAAGCTGATAGCAAAATTTTCCTAACCAAAAACATTTGAAATAAAACATTTTGCAAAAAAATGAAGTTAAATTTTTTCTTACCAACTTTTTGGGAATCATTTTTGGTCCCAAGTTTAGAAAAAAAAAACTTATGACAAAAAGTTTAAACTAAAGTTTTTGATCAAAATAGGTCTGGGAAAAAAAAAAATAAAAAAAAAAATTAAAAAATTTGTGGTCAAAATGAGTGAAGTAAAAGATATTTTGACCAAAAGTTTTAAAAAAAATTGCGTGAAAAAAAAGTAGAAATGAATACTTTTTACCAAAATCTATCAATGAAAAAGTTTTTAGCCAAAATTTGTAGTATATATCTTTTAAAGTTTATGAATAAATATTTTTTTCTAACAAAAATTTGTGAAGCAATAATTTCCGCCCAAAATTGGGCGAAAAAGGGCGTTTTTTCCCAAACAAAATGTGAAAAGTAATAATGTTCTGCCCAAAATGAAATGAAAATTTTCTGTCAAAAATTGTATGAAATTAAATTTTTCTGGTCAAAAGTGTAAAGTAAAAGTTTTCACCAAAATATAATAAATTTAAACCCAAAAAGTATGGAACAGAATAATATTCTCCCAATTGCATTCATCAAAAAATTGTTTCTAATTTAATTTTCAACAAAATGTGTGAAGTAAAAGTTTTCCGTTAAAAAATTGTATGAAGTTTGCCAAAAAAATGATAAATTTTTTGCCAAAATATAAGTAAACAATTTTTGGGGGGTCAAAATTATAATTTAGAATATTCTTTGAAAAAAATTGTAAAAACGTCAAAACCACTGAAATAAAATTTTCAGATAAACTGTATTAAACAAATTTTTTCCAGAAAAAATTTTGCAAATAACATTTGTCTGACTAAAGATGTAAAGTATACTTTTTTCGACCAAAAAGGGGAAAAAATAAAAGTTTTTCTACTAGAAATTCATAAGGAATGAAACTTTTTTTGTTTTGACAAAACTGTGCGTAATGTTTTTTTTTAAAAGTTTGTATCAAAATTATTGAAACCGTTACAAAATAAAGCTTTTCCATTTTTTTGTTTTTTAGGCCTTTTCAGGGAAATTTTAAAAAGGGCAGAAATTTTTAAAATTTTTCAAAGTGCTGATACTTCCCCGCAGAATTACCATCGACAGAGAGAGACATAGCAGATATCGGGTCCAAATTATTACAGACAAAGCGAAGGCCTAAAATTTGGAGAGGTGCGATTCGGATACGACACCCAAAGTTTTGCCAAAATTTTTTCTTTTTATTTTTTTACCTTTTAATAAAACGTTTTTAGTGTCCTTCTAAAATTAAAAGCATGATTAATGTCGACCCAAAAAGGTTATGAGTAAACCTTTTTTTTTTTCCCCCCCCGCAGGGACCAATAGCCTAAACTACAGCGTGGGGTTTTTCCCTTTGAAAAGACAGTTCAAACCCTAGTTCAACCATTTCCCAAAAAAAAAATACTCCTTGAAAAACCAAATGTTTTGGAAGGGGTTATTCAAAACCGCATTTGAAGTTCAAACCTCTTTGTTTTCACCTTTTTAGCTCCAAAAAGTCGATGGAACCTTCGATTTAAAAACCAAAACCAAAATCAAAACAAAAACCAAGCTCTTTTCACCCAAAAGAAAAGAAAAGGGGATAGAAATAAAATCCCCCAAAAACGGAAGATTCGAATATTTAAAATAAAAAAACTTTTAAAACCAAACCTCATTTGAATTGCAACCCCTCTTTTACCTGTTAAGCTCCAAAAGGGTCCTTAATTACTTAGTATTTTAGAAACCAACCAAAACCAACCCAAAGTAAAATTGGGGAAATAAAGTGCTAGAACGTCGACCCAAAAATGAGTAAAAAAAATTTTTCTCGCCAAAACAGGAAAACAAAAGGATCTGACAAAATACCCAAAAAGGAAGTTTTTTTTTAACCAATTTTCTGTGAAGTAAAATTTTCGTGACTTGAAAATTGTAAAGTTGGAGTTTAAATTTTCTGGGCAAAATTTAATGAAAAAGGCGTTCTGCAAAAACTATGAAATTTTTTTTATAATAAAAAAAATTAAGAAAGAAGGGGCACCCAAAAAGTATGGGAAAAAAATTTTGTCAAAATTTTTTGAAATGAAGTTTTAGGATAAATTTTATGGCGTAAATTTTTAATCGAATAATAATAATTCAACGTAAGCAAATTTTATGAACTAGCTTTTTGTTTGTTGCTTTTTTTATCCTAAAGGTTTGGGAAAAAGGTTTTGGGGGCCCAAAAAAAAAAATATTGTAAAAAAAAGCAAAAGGGTTTTCGGCCAAATTGGTTTAACAAAAAATTTCCTGGGCCCAAAAATTTATGAAATGAAAATTTTCGTCCCCAAAAATTTTTGAAACGTTATCTTTCGGGGAAAAATTGAAGTAACGGGTTTTCCCCCGGGGAAACCATAATTAAAAAATTTCTTGCAAAAAAGTGTACAATAAAAATTTTTTTGGCTAAAGTAATAAAGTAAAATTTTCCCCGGATAAATTCGATGTACGGGTTTTCAGGCCAAATGTGTGAATTAAAGTTTCATCCCGAAATGTGTTTGTAAAATTTCGTCAAAAAACCCGTGAAATAAAAATTTTAGGGGCAAAATTTAGGAAATTAATTTTTTTTTTAGCCAAAACGTATGAAAGTAAGATTTTTTTTTTTACCAAATTTTGTATAGTAGAAATTTTTTGCATGAAAAAACAATGTTTGTGTGTGTGTGGTTGGGGGTGTGGATTCCCCAAAAAAATGAATCACGTGTTTCCCCCCCCCAACCAAACAATTTCGTCAAAATTAAAATAACTGTTTCAAGCAAAAAAATATAAATTGAAAGTTTTTGACCATGTAATACTTGAAGATATATTTTTTTGGGCAAATAATTGAAGTAAAAAATTTTTTGCAAAATATATATAAATGAAAGTTTTCCGGGCATATAGTGAGATAAAATTTTCTTGTCTTTTTTGGGTTTAGTAAATTTTTAGACAAATTAATGGGTTTTTTTTTTTTTTTTACCCAAATTTTTTGAAAAGAAAGTTTTCTAACCCCAAAAGGCGAAAGAATTTTTTTTTTTGGGGAAATCGTATAAAACAATTTTCTGACCAAAATGTTTATATGAAAGTTTTCTACAAAATTTTTCATTCAAAGTTTTGTGGGGTTTTTTTTTTGTTTGTTTTTTTTTTTTAATTTCTTTTTTTTTTTGCTTTTTTTTCGAAAAATTTATCTATTTATATATTTATTTTTTTTTGTTTTTTTTTTTTGTTTTGATTTTTCCCCTTTTTCCCAAATAATAAAGTAAAAGTTAGCTGGGCAAAAAGTACTTCAATCAGATTTTTTTTTTTAAATTTTCATAATTTTACCGCTAAATTTATTTTATGTTTTTGGGACAAAAGAAAAAAAAAAACAAAAAAAAAAAACAAATAAAAAAAATAAATTATAAATAATAAATTTTTCGAAAGAACCAAATAAAAAAAAATTAAAAAAAAAACAAAACAAAAAAACCCAACAAACTTTGTTTTTAAATATTTTGACTAAAAACTTTCATACAAACTTTTTGTCAGAAAATGATTTTAAAACGTTTGACCAAAAAAAGATTTCCTTTTCGCCTTTGGGGGTTAAAAAATTTTCTTTTTCTAATTTTGGGTAAAAAAAAAAAAAAACCCATTAATTTTGTCATAAAAATTTTTTTCAAAACACATTTTTGACAAAAAAATTTTTATCCACTATACAACCCGGGAAAACTTCTTTTCATATAATTTTGCCGAAAACTTTTACTTCAATTTTTTTTGACCAAAAATTTTTACTTCAAGTATTTACTTGGTCAAAACTTTCAATTTATAATTTTTTGCTTGAAAACTTATTTTAATTTTTGAAAAGAAATTTTTTTGCGTTGGGGGAAAGAAACTGCATTTCAAAATTTTTTTGGGAAACACAACACACACACACACACCACACAAAACACACACAAACATTAAATTTTACATAGCAACAAATTTCACTATACCATTTTGGTAAAAAAAAAAACTTACATTTCATACGTTTTGGGCTAGAAAAATTAATTTCCAAAAATTTTGCCCTAAAATTTTTTTTTCACAGGTTTTTTGCTGATATTTTAAAACACATTGGGGGCTATGAACTTTAATTTCACACTTTTTGGGCCTGAAAACCGCACACGTACATTTTATCCAAAAAAATTTATTTTTATTATTAGCCGAAACTTTATTGTACACATTTTGCAAGCAAACTTTAATTAAAGTGTTTTTACCCGGAAAACCTTACTTCATACATTTGACCAAAAGAAAACTTTTTCATCATTTAATGGACAGAAATTTTTCTTTTCTCAATTTTGCCAGGAATTTTTTATTGTACACAATTTGGCCAGAAAAACTTTTGTTTTTACTTTAAAATATTTTTTTTTTGGCCCAACCTTTTACTTCACACTTAAAAAAAAAAAAAGAAACAACAAAAAGCAGTTCAAAAATTTAGATAAACTTATGTATATAAAATTATTCAGAAAAAAAAAATTTTACCCAAAATTATCCTGAAAATTTTCATTCAAACATTTTGATCAAAAATTTTTTCTCACGCAAAAAAGCGTTTGCAGCCTCATTCTTTAAATTTCTTTTTCTTAAAAAACAAAATTTTCATAGATTTTTGAACAGAACAGCCTTATTTCAAAAATTTTGACCAAAAATTTTAAAACCCCAATTTTTACAATTTTCTAGTCACAAAAATTTTTACTTCCCAAAGGGGTTAGAAAATTTCCATTTGGTATTTTGTCAGATCACTTTTTTTCCCTGTTTGCGAAAAAATTTTTACTTCACTTTTTTTGGGGTCCACGTCTGCACTTTTTCCCCTAATTTTATCCGGGTTTGGTTTTGTTTTGGGGTTTTCTAAACTACAAGTAACCAACGCCTTGGGGAGCAAAAACAGGGGGAAAGAGAGGGGCAATTCAAATGCAGGGGTTTGGGAACTGTTTTTTTTATTGGGAAAAAGTTCGAATCTACCGTTTTGGGAATTTCTATTTCAACCTTTCTTACTTTTGGGGCTTGACGGGTTTTGGGTTTTTATTTTGGTTTTTTTGGTTTTTTAAACACAAGTGATTCCACGCTTTTTGGGGCTAAAAGAGTGAAACAAAGAGTTGAACTTTAAACAGGTTTGAAAACCTCTCCAAAACCATTTAGGTTTTGCAAGGATATTTTTTTTTGGAAAAAGGTTTAACAGGGGGTTTAATGTCTGTTCAAGGATATCCCGCACACGTATTGAGGCTATTTGGTCCCTGCCGGGGGGAAAAACAAAAGGGTTTTCTCATAACCTTTTTGGGTCGACTTAATCAGTATTGAAAATTTTAGAAGGACACAAAAAGTTATACTTTAATGGTAAAAAAAAAAAATTGAAATTGGCAAAACTTTGGTGTCGATCCGACATCGCACCTCACAACAATTTTAGGACAAACGCTTTTGTCTGTAATAAATAAGGGCCCATCATATCTGCATGTCTCTCTCTGTCGATGGGAATCGCAGGTAAGTCGCACTTTGAAAATTCAAAACTTGACCTTTTCAAAACCTGAGAAGCCTCAAAAAGCAAAAGACATGGAAAAATTTTTATTTTGTTTCGGTTTCAATAAAATTTT
>NW_027625364.1:0-7113 GCF_034508935.2 Berghia stephanieae
TATATAAAAACTCAATATTTGTACAATTCCCGGAGCGCCCGGTTAGCCGTGGGTAGAGGCATCAGATTTTTTAATTGAGGGCAAAGGGTTCGTCCCTTATGGGCGCCCAAAATTTTTTTTTCTTTTTTTCACTTGAAAATTCTTTTTCTTCTCCTTCTTCATTTTTATTATTATTTTTATTTTTATTATTATTTTTATTATTATTATTTTTTATTTTATTATTATTATTATTATTTTTATTATTATTTATTATTATTATTTTTTTTTTTATTATTATTATTATTATCATATCATTATTTAATTATTATTATATTTTAAATTTTTTTTTTTAATTTTTAAATTTTTAAATTTTTTTTTTTGGGGGGGGGGGGGGGGGGGGTTTAATTTTTTAAACAATATTTAAATTAATATGTGTCGTAAGTTTGATTGTGTCATCTAAAACTAAAACTATACATTGCCTTATTGTGTTTTTTTGTAGATGTCTAATGTAAATGCGATTAAAAATTAAATTAAAAAGGGGCAAAATCCCACTGGCCAAATGCGTACAAAAAAATAAAAAGACGCAAGCTGTCTATTTGAAATTTCAAAATTTCCATAGTCCACCCCCCCAAAAATAAAAAAAAAAAAAAAATTTTTTTTTTTTAAAAACACCCCCCCCCCCCCCCCCCCCCCCCCCCCCCCCCCCCCCCTCAAAACAGTTTTTAAACAAATTTGCCCTCACATGATAAAAAAAAAAAATTTTAAAAAGTCCAATATAGTTCTCCAGAATACATTTTTCCTTTTTCAGAAAGAAAATACAAGACATTTAAAGCTCTCATCCGAAGCCAAAAATTCGTAAATTACGAACTTTTCGAAAATTTTAGGATGTCTGAAAGATGTAAACGTAATACTCAAAAGCCCCCCGAAAAAAATTTTTTCGGAATTTTCCAAAAAGTACTGACGTCTGCGTTTTTGATTTCTTTTTCAAATGTTTTCCATGTTTTTGAGGATCCGACAAAGACATCATCATCACATCTTCATCTCTCATCATCATCACATCACATCATCATCACATCATCATCATCACATCACATCATCATTGTCACGAAAAGGGTTGTTCAAAAATTAACTTTTTAAAATTTTTTTTTTTTAAGAACTAAAATTCATCTCACCCCCATTTATATTTGGGTATTAGATAAATTTCCCTTTCTAATTTTTTGATCGTCTTTTTTTTTTTTTTAAACCTTCCCTCGAATTAATTTCTAATTAGGAATACTTTTTGTTCTACTTCTTCACGTGGGCCACTTTTTATAAAAGCTGATAGGTCTAACTTTTGACACTCACTTTTCCTCCCAACATCCCGGACGGCCATCGCTCTTTTCCTATTATAACTGGAAGTTTTTATCTTTTGGGACTTTGAATTTTATATCTACACCCTTAAGACCCCCGGACTTTTAACTTTTGATTGAAAATTTAAAGGGATCAACCCAAGCCCGCTGTCAAGGACTACACAAAAATTTCAAACCAATTGCCTGGAATGAAATTTTCGAGTCCAACCCCTTTTATCAGAGAATAATCATCCAAGCCCATAAAACCCCCTGGAAACGTAAACTTAAAACCTACTATTATTAATTACTAAAATTTCATACTCTATTTGTAACTGCCCGATCACTGTTTATTTTTTTAAATTTAAAATTTCATCATTTTTTTTTTTCATTGAAAAAAATCTTTAATTTTTTTTAATTTATAGTAATAGTAAATTTGGGGCCTCTTCTACATAGATCTTTATCATAGTCGAGTACTCTTTTATCACTTGAGACCATGACATTTTGGAGGGAAACTATAAAAAATTTGAATTTTTTAGTTACTTTTCTTTTTCATTAACTTTAAAGTTTTAAATTTTTAAAATCTTAATTCCCCCATTTGCATTTTTTTAATTTAAAAACCCCTTTTAAGGAAAAATTTTTTTTTTTTTTCATTTTTTCATTTAAAGGAATAGCATTTTATCCCATTCTTTTTTCATTAAAAATTTGAATGCTTTTTATATTCATTCCTTCTTCATTTATTTAATTATTCATTATTTGTTTCATAATTATTTATTCATTCATTCTTTTTCCCTTTTTCATTTATTTATTCATTTTTCATTCATCCATTCATTCGTTTTTTCACTTTTTATCCAATCTTCATACTTTAATTCCCCCCTTCTTCTTTCTTCAACATTACCATTCATTCATTCATCTTTTTAATATTTTTCTTCATTCATTTCACCCTTGTCCACTTGTTATTACACATCATTTCTTTTTGTTGTTTCCCTCTTCTAAATTGTTTTCAATAGTTTACATTCCTAAGATTCTTCCCCTATTTCCAATCACCGTGTTGTGAACACATTTTGTAACTATTGAAAATCTTACTATTTTATTGTTTTGTTTTTCAGACATCACTTTTAAACACTCTTCATCCCTAATTCAAATTGTTGAAAAAACCATTAAACAGAGAGAGGTCCCAGCCACAACTGAGTTGGTAGATTTTTCCTTTCATTATTCTCTTTACATGAGTTGGGCATCACATTTTTACTAAGACAGTGATTTGTTTTGCTGTGTTTTGTTTTAAAATGCTTTTTTGGCATTTTACTGTTACCGAAAACCAAAATTTTTTATTTTCTGAAAGTGGTCTTTAAAAAACTAAATAATAATAAAAGAGTTACTAGCCGGGTTTTTATTTTTTATGTTTTAAAAATTTTGGGTTTTATTTTGCATCCAATTTTGTTACACACTCTAGATAACGTCATGCGAATAATTGTACCCCAACAAAACGGGGACACACACATTGGTGATACATTTTTCGTAGAACAAGTTTAGATACACGCGATTGAACATTGTTTTTGACACAAGTCAAAAAAAACCCGCATTGATTGACCATTGCTTTAAATATAACGAAAAAGGCTAAAAATTCAACCTCATCTAATTGAAATAAAGAAGAGATTTCAAAAATAAACAGTTCACCCCCAAAGTTAAATAAATAAAACACCCAGTAACAGTACCCTTTCAATAAAATATATATCGTAACTATTTAGTGCAACATGGGAAACATATAAAGATACTTAAGCTCGCAAAGGACTTAGAAATACCCCGGAAGAATATTTCATGGTGCGAAAAGAAAATAAAAAGAAAAAGAAGAAAAATTCGTAGAGAAAAAATGAAAAAAGAATTCGTAAAGAAGAAAAAAAAAAAAGAATTCGTAAGAAGAAAATGGAAAAAAAGAGAAAAACGAGAAAAAGAGCCAAGAAAGGGAACAAAAAAAACAAATACTTTAGCAGAAAAAAGAAAAACCAAAAGGACCCAAATGATTGGGGAAAATTTAAAAAACAAAAACCGGCATGAAAGAAAACAATAATAGTGAGAATTTTTTTTGTGAAATTCCACGCATCCCAAAATACATGAAAGCTCGACTGTTTAGAATCCTTTTTAAAAACCGATTCGAAGTTTAAAGGCTAAAGGTTTTCGTTTTGGCCCGAAAGCAAATGGGCCACAGCCTTTTATTAAATGCTTACTGGAGAAAACCCCTAAAAATTTTCTATACCCAACAAGAAGATGCAAGGGGCATGGAAAAATTAAAGACGCTCACAAAAGATTTAGATTAACGGAAGTGGTTTTCCAGGAAAGTTTCACACGCAAACCCGGAAAATGGAGAAGACTTTAAAACATTCGTGAACCGAAAATTTCTCAATTTTTTAAAACGTGGCTTTAGTTGGCAAAAATAAAAAAAGGGATTGCGTGAAAGGTATGTTTACTTTTAAAACAAAACCCCAAGTTGGTCGTTTTTTTTGGGGGAAAGGAAAAAAAATGGGGAAAGATTGAAAATATTGGGGAACACAGGGTGCAGTACCTTGGAAAAAAAACATCTTTGATCAATTTCGAAGGGCAAAAATTTAAAAAAAAATACAAAGCCCCAATCAGTGGCCGTCGAAACCTTTGAAAAAAAGCTAAGTGTACATAGAAACCCCCCTGGGCCGATCAATAGTAGCCCACATTTGTAAAGGGGAATGAGGGGACAATAACGAAATTATGTTTGCTTACGAAATGTAAAAACCGAAAAACAAAAAAGGGGCACATGTAAGCTGCACAGGAATCCGCACTAAAAAAGCAAGAAATACAAGGAAATTTCTCCGATCGAAAAAACAAGTCAAAAATTTTTTGATTGGGGACAAAGTACTAATACTCTTACCCCATGACTCGAGTAAACTTTTTGCTACAGGGAAGGACCATTCAAGGTAAGCAGTACGATTGGTTTTATTACGAGATTCAAATTAACAACACAAAAAGACATTCCATGAAAAAATGCTAAAAAAAATTTTGATAGAGACGGATTATCACAACCAATATTTTTTTTTTTAAACCCTGTGGAACTGCAAATGTAGGGTTAAACATCGAAACCACAGCGTTTGCTGTCGAACTACAACACAGTCCCCCACAACACTTAACTCTAAAAATAGTACAATTAATGACGTCACAATAATCCTCAAACTAACGAATGTCTGAAACGAAAATCTGGTCATTAGTAGAAAAGTACCACCAGTAGTCTTTGAACAGACGCACCCGGGCATACAACATTAGGAACACGACAGTAAAGTTAACCACATCTACCCCTATCACCGGAAAAACTATCCTTTTGCCATTTCACCGCACGAGAAAAGTTGAAAAGGAGTTAAGGGATATGCTAAGATACTGAATAGTTAAGATATTCTTCAAGCCTCATACTCATCACCAATAGTATAGTGAAAAGAAAGACGGATCGATAAGGCTGATGTATCGACTTTCGCAATTAAATGAAGGCAACAGTGTTTTGATGTCAGAACCAATACCAAGCAAGAGGACTTTATTTGCAGCCTTATTCTCAAGCAAAATAAGTGACAAAATGTGATCTTTCTAGAGGTACTGGCAGATTCCTCTGAAAGAATCAGTAAGAAATAACACAGCATTTCAATCAATCACCATTTAGGATTGTTAGAATTTAACTATATGCCATTTGGATTATCGACAGCCGCATCGACATTCCAAAGAATGGATGCGTATGTTTATTAAAAGACATCCCGTCTACACTCTCATACTTCGACGACGCATGTATTTTCTCAAACTCATGGGACTGATCACATGACAAACAACCTTAGATTTAGTGCTTTGAAGCCTTTAAAAGACGTTAATTCTTTTTAACAACAAAACCGCAAAAACAAAGCATGCATTTTACAAAATTGATTTCTTTTTCTCTCCGTCTACCGTTGGTCAGGGACACAGACAACCCGAGACAGAAAACAAACAAAAATCCACAATTGCAAACCACCTAAGAACAAAAAAGAAGTCACGCAAAGTACTTGGGCACCTAAATTTTACAGGAAATAACATTACAACTTCGCGCACATTTGCGACAAACCGCTAACAAATCTGACAAAGAATGGGTCACCAACAAAATTGTTTGGACAAAAGCGTGTCA
This sequence comes from Berghia stephanieae, assembly GCF_034508935.2. Classification (NCBI taxonomy): domain Eukaryota; kingdom Metazoa; phylum Mollusca; class Gastropoda; order Nudibranchia; family Aeolidiidae; genus Berghia; species Berghia stephanieae. The sequence goes on from NW_027625364.1 coordinate 5,467, forward strand.
AATATTTTAAAAAATTAAAAGGGCTTTACCTGTTCAGAACCAAATTCTAAATTACCCGACTATAAAAAGAATTTTGTAAGAACGACCTCTGAAAAGGGGCATCGCGGTGTATATTACGGAACATGAGGGCCAAATCCTTTTTAATGCAAGCAAAAATTTTTGGGGCAGAGAATCACAACTCTGAAAGCGTTGGCGGCCATCGTTTTTGCTTAAAACATTCAGCAATATACGCAAAAGATTTTGGGGTCGAAAGGGGACCAAAAACCCTCACCATAAAAAAAAAAAATAATAATTAATACTAAGGGGATCATTTTTAAAAAATTACACTTTCATATCTCTCACATACCGCTGTAAAAATATTCACGCCACCTTTTTTCTCGTTAGTATAAAAAAACTGAAAAGGGGTAAATTTAAACCCTCCCAGCACGGTTATTCCCTCCAAACTAGCCAAATCAAACGCACAATTTCGAAAATTTTTTATTTTAACATGAGACCCAACAAATGAAACATTGGTATTGTTGGAAAATAACCTACCCATCATATTTTGGGAAATCTTTCTTTTCTATTATTTTATAATTTTTCCCCATTTTGATTTAATAATTGAAATTTATATTTATTTACATTTTCATTCATTTCTTAGTAATACCTTTTAATCATCACTTAAACATCTTTTATTTCCATCACATTTTTTTATCCAAAGATTTTTAACACATTGCCACAGTTTGTTCTCACAAAATTGTAAACACAAACTTTTTATTGTTTTTGTCACCCTTTTAATACCTAGAATATAAAAATTTCCAGTCTTTTTAATAAAAATTTTTTTGTAACCAAAAATAAAAAATGGATTAATCTAATATCATATAGTAAATTTTTCCCTTTCCCTTTGTAAAATCTACTTTTCCCAAAGGGAAAAGAGTTTAAATTTTAAAAAGGGGTGGGGGGGTTTACTAAAGTTGTTCACAATATTATTTTAAAATTTTTTTTTTTAAAACTGAATTCATCCACTCTGTTATATTTCGGGAGGCTTAATAAAAATTTTCCTTTAAAAAAATCGCTTTCCTTTTATTCCTTCCCTCGAATTTAAATTTCTAATTAGTAAACTTTTTGTCACTTTTTTTTCCCGTAGCCCTATTATAAAAAATATCAACATTTACCCACTTCTCTCCACAATCTATGCCGACGGCCCTCCTCTTCCTTTAAAAAACTGGAAAATTTTTTTCTTTTGGGGCTTGTAATTTAAATCACACCCTTAAGACCCATTTTTTTCTTTTTATTTTTAATCTTTAAGGGTCAAACCCAAACCCGCGTCAAGGACCAAAAAAACTTCTTACCAAATTCCCGAAGAAATTTTTACGATCCAATCCTTTCAAAATAATCTCCAGCCCAAACTGCCTGAAACTAAACTTTGACCTGACTATACAAATTTCGTAAAATATTCATACTCATTTGTAAATGCCACTCACTTTTTTCTCTTTAATTAAATTTTATCATTTTTTTATTTTTATTGTAAACAAAACGTTAATTGTTTTTTTTTATAGTAACTAGTAAAATTTTGGGGCCCATTCTACAAACTTTAGCTATCATCTCTTTACTCACTTAACCATAAATCATCACATCATCCACCCATCGCGTCGCGCTCATCATCTC
>NW_027625365.1:0-7113 GCF_034508935.2 Berghia stephanieae
TTTCGGGCCCCGGTTAAAAAAACCCTTCCCAGAAAAAAATAATTTTCTTTTTATTATTTCTTTTTTGTGAGCGCGCGCCCGTGTGTGTATGATGTGTGTGTGTGTGTGTGTGTGTGTGTGTGTTTATTTTTGTTTTTTTTGTTTTGTTTTGTTTCGTTTTTTTTTTTTTTGTTTTTTTTTTTTGTTTTTTTTTTTTTGTTTTTGTTTTTGTTTGTTTTTTTTGCAAATTGATAAATTGTATTTATTCTAGACTATAACACATAGAAATTAGCCCTATGGTTTTTATGATTAGTGTCTATAGTTTCAATGTCTATGCATTTACATAGTTCATCCCGATATTGTTATTACCCTGTTTGAGATGATGTGAGTCTTAATGGAAAATACGAGATTTGGGTTACATCTATATGTATTATTGAAGGCAATATATTATGTAATTATATAATATATATATATATATATATATATATATATATATATAATATATATAATATATATAATATTATTTCTGTAGTGGACGGAAGTGAAAACTTCGCATTTCTTGTCATTTTAACCTGCCGCCGATGTACTCTGGACAGACAAGTATTTTATAAAAATAGGTCTGTCTGTCTACAAGACCTATAGAGTCACAGATTAACTAACATCAACTTGTAAAGTTCAGACAGAGTCAAGTAATAAATAACAAATGTGACATTGAATTTAAGCTTCAAATTAATAGACAAAAACAGATAAAATGGACGTTTCGGGTTCCCCTTTATAAACTAAACAGGTTGAATGACACACTACAGACGAATGAGATAAGTGGTAGTGGCGTTGTTAAGATGAAATAATAATTGAAGCTTACATTCCAATTTCGCATTTTTATTTATTTCGAGCTTCGAGCAGCAAAACTTACAAGACAGAGTCAAAGCGTATCACGTTCACAATGCATTAAGACTGGATGCAAAGCAATAACACTAGAAAATTTGAAGAAAAGAAAAAAATAAACTCCCAAAAAAAATCCATTTATACTGTCTTACAATGACAAAACACATTTACAAAATGCTAGCCATGCCATTTTTTCTTAAAATATCGTTAATCAAAATAATCCCCCGAATTCATTCGTCATACAGTCTCAAATATTAGATTTCTTTAAAGTCTCAAGTTTCCTATCTTTTCATTCTAACTATTGATATCTAATAAAAATAATAATAATTTCTGGCCAAAATATTTTTTTAATGTTTCATCAAATCCGGTATCCGGTTATAGCTCCTATTTTACGATTAAAACGTCTGTCCGATTCTCAATAATGGCACTTTACACTTTTGGCTTTCCACAAGTTTTTTTTTTACCCCAACTCTTCGTCCATCATGCAATAACAAAACACTTATTTTTGTGCGGCTATGTGGTCTTGTGGTATGACACTCGCTTTCGGATTGGAAGGTACTGGATTCGGCGCATGGTTCAGTCCTTGGAAAAAGGGCTCACCGAACTCAGGTGTAAAATGAGTACCTAGCTGTTAAAAGTGTTGTCTCTGTCGAGAAAAGGTAACAGGCGTCCTTTTCCGTTCTACATTTACGTTTTTTGTTGGTCGACTTTTTGTATTAAGCACTAGTGGAAATGCACTATTTAAAATTAATTTCTTTCAGTTTTAAAATTTAAAAATAAATTTTTAAACATTTGTTTTTATTTAAAAATATTGATAAAAAATTTATTCCCCTTAAATTTGCTACCCCTCCAAATTTTTGGCTTCATAGAGGTCCCCCCCGGATTTGTAAATTGAAAAAGATTGTGCGCATTTTGGATTTTTCGCCGATTCTGACGACAAAAATGTCTCACTTTCGTCGCTTTAGTTTTTCATTCTCTGTTTTTTTAAAAAAATAAAAAACCGAAACGCTCTAATTATCTGTTTTGAAATTTAAATCGACCCAAATTTTTTTGACCATTGAAATTTCCTATTCTTTTGGCGAATTAAAAAGGGACGCTCATTTTTTTTTATTTTTTTTTTCTTTTTTTTTTTTTTTTAGTTCTTAAACCCGGGTATTGTCGGCTTGTGGTCTTGGGAGACACTCACTTTCGGATCGGAAAGCCCGGGGGTTTCGAGCCTCGCCCCGGGCCATAGTTAGTCCCTGAAAAAGGCTCTTCACTAATTCTCTCACCGTACCGGTGAAAATGATACCTGGCCTTTAACCGTTGCTTTGCCAAAAAATTTTGAAAATTCGCCAAAACGGGCCATTCCCGCCTCTGTTAAATTTTGCTGTTGACCGGGGGGCCCTTTTAAAAACCCTTTTGAGCACATTTAGGGGATTTTTGCGTTATATAAACCAAATTTTTTTTCTTTTTAAGTTGGAAAGCCCCCCTTTTCACACGAAACGGGACTGAGATCGATCCTTTTGCAATCGGAATGGTTCTCCCCCCCCCCCCCCCCTCCCTTCCCACCCCAAACCACCGTTCATAAAGAAGTAATTGGGTACGGGGTCTGTCGATCGGAGGAACTTCTTTGTGTAAACACGTAATACACCAAAGATAACAAGAATTGCTATTACCCTTTCACCCTTAGAAGCTGGAAAAAAACTCCAAATCCTGGGGGAATGCCCCAACAAAGACAATTGACCTTTAATAGCGAATATCCATAAACGTGCCCAAAAACTTTAAAAAAAATCTCTAGCCAAAAAGCACTTTAAAAGTAAACGAGAATGATGCCGTTAGACAATATTTCAATTCTTTTTCGGACGAGACAATTCTGTTTTTGGCCATGTTCTTTTACCTGAGTACGGGGAGAATGGTTTTTGACCTTTTCCAAGGACTAAAAGGGCCCCCGACCCTTTTGATCCAAACGATGTCATCCACAAGCCCACATAGCCGCATTTGAATACTGCGTTCTTGACTGAAAAAGAATTTTAGCCAAATATTTTTTCACCGTTGTGTCAACAAAAACGGCCCGGCCAATAAATCTAAAAGGAGTAAAACTGAGACAACTCTTTCCTAAAGCGTTTTCTAAGTGTTTCGCTTTCATTTATTTTTTTTTTGTTTTTGTTTTTTTGGGGGTTTTTTTTTTTTGTTTTTTGTTTTGTTTTTTTTTTTTTTTTTTTTTTTCTTGTTTTATTTTTTTTTAAGTGTAAAATTTAAATTGCTGCGTTCCCTGAATTTGTTTCTCATCACCTCAAAACGTATTATTGGGGGGGGTTAATGTTATATAGTGAATTTACAGCCCCAAAAAAAGAGTGGTTTTGGCTGTTTTTTTTTGAAGATAAAAAAATATAATTGTGAAAAACCTTCGCCTCAATATGGTTTTGTCTTTGTACTGAAAATGTATTTAAAGCCAAAAATCGATTTTTGGGGTTTGGCCGTTTTTTTTAAGATAAAATAACATTATTTTTTGATCCATCGCCCTTTCTTGTTTTTTTGTTTTTTTTTTTTTTTGTTTGTTTGTTTTTTTTTTCTTTTCTTTTCTTTTTTTTTTTTTCTGTTAGTGTGTTTTGTTTGTTTTGTTTTTTTTTTGTTTTTTTTTTGTTTTTTTGTTGTTGTTTTGTTTTTTTGCTTGTTTTTTTTTAATTTTAACTTCAGTTTAATTCATAGGATGTTAGGGAAAAATAAAATAACATTATTATTCTTGTTGTCCCTATAGATAGTTCGAAGATGACGTCACTTAGGTCTTTGTTATTGTTTTTTTGCCATCCGCGTTTATGAGTAATGCTCACTGAACTGTATTAACCCGACTATAAACGTTCATGAATACACACAGTTTTGTGTGTTGGTCCGTTATACTTCCGGATGGCAAAGTTATGAGCTTCTTAGCCAAGCGCATACTATCTATAGTGCTGTTTTTACTGCTTGTAAAAAAAAAGTAGTCCATCAGAACAATGAGGCCCATGGAGTCGGAGTTTATCCCTGTTACAATAGCGTGAAGCGACAAAAGGCATTGTTGTTATCCTTTGGATACGACGCAAGTTTATCGCAAAGTTAGGTACTTTCCGTCCGATCTAAAACCCAGCTAGCTAGCTACCCATTCATTGCTGGGGAGACATACAAGGAAGTCTCGGTTCTTTTGCGTGTGAAGCAAGCGCTCTACAAACTGAGCTATTGGAACTCCTATTGTATGATAACTATCTGATTGTTTAAATGTACAATGAAATGGTTAACCAGTCGATAAGAGAGATGTGTCAATATTGGCTAAAAAACAGTCTTATTTCTAACGTTTTGAGATGTGTCAACATTTGCTAAAAACAGTCTTATTTCTAACGTTTTGAGATGTGTCAACATTGGCTAAAAAACAGTCTTATTCTAACGTTTTGAGATGTGTCAACATTGGCTAAAAAATAGTCTTATTTCTAACGTTTTGAGATGTGTCAATATGGCTAAAAACAGTCTTATTTCTAACGTTTTTGAGATGTGTCAACATTGGCTAAAAAACAGTCTTATTTCTAACGTTTTGAGATGTGTCAATATTGGCTAAAAAACAGTCTTATTTCTAACGTTTTGAGATGTGTCATATTGGCTAAAAAACAGTCTTATTTCTAACGTTTTGAGATGTGTCAATCATTGGCTAAAAACAGTCTTATTTCTAACGTTTTGAGATGTGTCAATATTGCTAAAAAACAGTCTTATTTTTTAACGTTTTGAGATGTGTCAACATTGGCTAAAAAACAGTACTTATATTTCTAACGTTTTGAGATGTGTCAACATTGGCTAAAAACAGTCTTATTTCTAACGTTTTGAGATGTGTCAATATTGGCTAAAAAACAGTCTTATTTCTAACGTTTTGAGATGTGTCAACATTGGCTAAAAAACAGTCTTATTTCAACGTTTTGAGATGTGTCAATATTGGCTAAAAAAACAGTCTTATTTCTAACGTTTTGAGATGTGTCAACATTGGCTAAAAAACAGTCTTATTTCTAACGTTTTGAGATGTGTCAATATTGGCTAAAAAACAGTCTTATTTCTAACGTTTGAGATGTGTTCAACATTTGGTAAAAACAGTCTTATTTCTAACGGTTTTGAGAGTGTCAAATGGCTAAAAAACAGTTTATTTAACGATTTGAGATGTTGCAGTTATTGGCTAAAAACAGTTTTTTCTAACGTTTTGCAGAAAAGAAAATCTTCTTTAAAATTTGGTTTTCCGAAACCAGGAATGGATATTAGTTGTCATTTTTTTTCGTGAAATTTAAAGAAAAAAAAATTTTTAAAATTCGGAGGTTTAGGGGAAAGTTAGCATAGTATTTGAGTCGACATCTACTTCTTGTAGGACTGATCACCCAATCTGTTATGGGCTCCTTGTTATACTGGAAATACTCTCGACCTACACAAAACATGTTCTTTACAACATTGTTAAAACAAGCTCAAAATTGCGTCTGGCTATCAGCCCTGCAAATATTATAAATATGTGACCCATCGTCTCAAAACGGTATTATGTCGGAATGAACCATATGCTTAAAAGCCGAATTTAATGTTAAAACTGGTCAAAAATATTAATTGTTCGCATTCGCACCCTAAAATATGGTATCCATCTCTCCCAATAAAACATACAAACTCAACACAAGTCTGATATTTCTGGCTATAAATTCAATTTTCAACATCTTAACCATCCCGACTTAATACCGTTTTGAGGCGAAGGTCACATATGAAACGTCTGATAGAGTCAAAAGAATGACGAGAACGAAACTGTCCATATGTATTCGACACTTTTGGAAGTTATCCCTTCTATTCATCGATGCAAGTTTTAGGGGGGAAGAGAGGTTTTTTTTTTGTTTGTTTGTTTTTTACTTGCTTTGTTTCTGTTGTTTTGTTGCTGTATTTGTTGTTGTTGCTGGTGGTGGTGGTGGTAGTGATGTTGGTGTTGGTAGTGGTTTTGTTGTTTTTCTTGTTGTTCTTTGGTGTTTTCATAATTTCAACCAAATAAAAAAACCCACGAAGAATTGATTTTTAGAAGTTCTTGACAAAATTCTCTGTGTCAAAACGTTCCAAAACGAAGTATTGGCTCTGATCGACTTCCCCTAATCCCTCTTTATCTCTAATACTCACAGCTAAAACGTCAAAAATAAAAATCTTCGTATCAAATTTACAGGAAATTTTTCATAATCACAAGCGTTAATCATTTAATTAACTGCCGTTCTGGAATGCAGACACGTTTTAAAAGTTTGGCCAAAAACTCGTCCTCTAAATTATAGTGATCGATTAAAACAAACGTCTTCTTGATAAAAACTATCAAAACTGAGACTTGAATCCCATGTTTCAGAATTAACTCACTCAACCCTAAAACCGACTATATCCGTAGTTTACCCAGGCACTTTTACCCCATGCCTATTTATAACATTTTTCTGAGACAAATATAGGCGTAGTATCAAAGCTAATGTTTTTATATTTTGCATGTTAATGGTAGTTGAATAAAAACTATCTATGTACAGGCTCATTTTTCATACTTTTTTTTCCAATTTTTAAAAGTATAAAAAATCTCGAGGATTGATTGAGTTAATGGCCAAGATGAGGCTCATTTATATCGATCGTGATTTGAAGGACGAGTTTCCTGGCCAAATATTATTTCATCCGTGTCTTTCCAGAGTACGGCAGTCAACTAGTAAAACTGGCTGTATACACAACATACAGAGCACACGCTATTAAGAGAATAAGACCACTTTACCGATCCAAAGAGAATTTGTAGATATTCAGTTAATTATCTCATATCTATGATATGTTAAGGGCATTGCAACATTTCATTAGCCTAAGTGTGTTCATTAATACGTGGATTATATATATATATATATATATATATATATATATATATAAATATAATATATATATATAATATAGGGAATGAGATTAGCGGAAGAGTAGCGTCCCTTGATTGGACGTCACCGGCGGAAAAGTTATTAAGAGAGAACGTCATGTTGGTTGTGCGCATGCGTCTCTCGTCCTCGCTTTTGGTGAAAGCGCCATGAGACACTTCACCGAAAGCGAGGACGAGAGAGACGCATGCGGAAAACCATTTTGACGTTCTCTCTGTAAGGTGACGTCCAATCAAGGGACGCTATATATATGTATATATTGGTACGTTATATTCGGCTGGCGGATTATACGAGTTTTTCAAATAAACGCATAGCACCAATAAGATCTGAAGATTTTGTAGGAACTGTTAACGGC
>NW_027625366.1:0-2500 GCF_034508935.2 Berghia stephanieae
GGTATAGACTACACTCCGTATTTATATTTCAATTTACCTCCGATTCCAATTTTGTCCGTAGTTTTACTAAGAACTAATTTCTTCCATAAATGAATACGGACTGACAAAAGAAATTGAGTGCCCAGACACCCAGAACGCAAATTACCATGATAACTACTACTAAGGAAGGGTGAATCGGGGAGGGAGTTAGTAGCTTGGAAATTATTCGTTGTATTTTTAAAATAAAATGAGTCATAAAATTCCCTTTATTCATCCCTTGTGGGAAATTTGACTCTATAGAGTCTAGTCCATGGGAATACTTTCTAGGTCCAAGTACGCCAATTGTACTTTTACCATGAGCTTACAGTGCATTTTACAAGTACATTTTGGTTAGGAAAAATATACTTTATTGATCAAACACGTCGCGGGTTATTTTAATCGATTGATTTATTATTTTATCTTGTGATAAAAAATAAAGTAAGAGAAGCGTTTTGTAAGAGTAATTTTCTCATAGACAATACATTGAAAAAAAGGGAAATGTCACTAAGTGTCAACATTTTCCGTCGCATAAATTACCCAATACGAAATGCTTATTCCTCTCACGAATTGGCAAGAGGTCAGCGTCAATAAGGTTAATTCTTCGAGTCAGTACGTTCAGAAATTCGGTGACATTGAATTATACATTGGTGTGCGTTTCCCTGGGATGAAACGATTGTCTTAAAAGATTGCTGAGCGTGGGCGAATATTTTTTTATGTTTAAATGGGTTTCAAAAAGGAGATCGTACTTTTAGTTCTTATTTTAAAAGGATGTACATATATACTATAAACTTTTTAGAAAATAAAGGTCAGTTTGAATTTAATTATGAAAATGAAATCTGGAGGCTTAAATGAACAGCTATAACTGATTATTTCCTCTGGATAGGACAGTTGTCTGTAAAAACCTTGACATTTGCAAGTCCCATGGTAACGGTCCCGGATTCAGTCCAGTTTATTATTTTTTTTTTTTTTTTTTTTGGGGGGGGGGGTTGGTCCTCTATCAACTTTGCAGTGATCGGGTAGCTGGGTCTGTTAGATCTGGTGGAAAGTATTTGTTCTAATGCCGGTCTGCGATAGAAAATGACATGGAAAAGTGGGGGGAAAAAACATCAATTTAACTTTTATACGAATAAATCCTAATCTTGTATTTGAATCCAGAAGGTGTGATTTTTACCATTATTTGTACGAGTTATCATTTTTAATGGGTCGGATTTGATGTGGTGTTTAGTTTTGTTTTGCAAATATTATTGTCAAACAAAACCGCAATATTTTAATGGCTTTTCCTATATTTTTTTAAACAATAAAATCTCAACGAATAGATAGAATGCGCTTGGCCAATGAGTTCACAACATTGCCATCCGGAAGTATAACGGACCAACACACAAACTCTGTGTAACCATGAACTTTTATAGTCTGGTTAATACAGTTTAGTGAGAACAACTCACAAACGCGGATGGCAAAAACAATAACAAAGGCCTGAGTGACGTCATCTGCATACTATCTATACACTATTGACAAATGTGGTTCTCCGAAAGGTGTACGATGTATCGAGTAAATCGGCATCAGCAACAAGGCCCATAATACAGCCAGGTTCTCATTCACACCGCAGTCCAATGTTTATCATGTAGATTATTTTTTTTCGTTTTGTTGTGTGTGTATGTGTGTGTGTGTGTGTGTGTGTGTGTGTGTGTGTATTCGTGTTTGTAGGGATGTTGTTTTATTATTATTATTATCAGCATCATCATCATTATTATTATTATTATTATTATTATTATTATTATTATTATTATTATTATTATTATTATTGTTATTGTTGTTGTTGTCATCATCACCATCATCATAGTATGTTTCTAAAGTTTTATTTATTTATTTATTTGTTTATTTATTTATTTATTTATTGGGTTCTGTTTTATTTGTTTGTTTATTTATTTATTTATTTATTTACTTGTTGATTGCTGCGTTTATTTACAGGCGATGTAAATGGGGGAATTTTCCATTTTCGTCTCACTAACCACATCAAAGAGTTGGCATTTCCGTAGTGATGACTATATATAGTGCTTTCTCTGTACGACCAGTTGATTTCTATCACTCTTAATGGGCTCTGACTCCAGACAGCATTCCAATCCCCCCCCCCCCCCCCCCCCCCCATACAACTCATAACTCGTCTGCCATGTTCCATTTCACGATCACTATAAGTACTTGGTAACCTTTAGAAGCGGCGTTGACAGAAACCACTTGGGTGAAAGATAGATGAATAGCGGGTGGAGAATATATATATATATATATATATATATATATATATATATATATATATATATATATATATATATATATATATATATATATATATATATAATATATATAATGGTCTTTTACAAAGGAAACTATGCATTTTTATTCCGCTAATAATTCAATACTGGTTGGAACAAATGCAATGACATGCATATTTGGACACTAGACAAAACTAGTGTTCTTTTGATGTATA
>NW_027625367.1:0-12500 GCF_034508935.2 Berghia stephanieae
CTGTCCACCCACCGCGCACCGCGCGCCGACAAGCCGAGCCCAGTCAAGTCATGGCAGGTGGAGAGGTGGCCGAGACAAACCCTGCTGGATGGGGGGATAATCTCAGCGTCCGAGGATCTCAGCTCGATAAGGTCTGATTTCACCAAGCCCGTTCCCTGGGCTGTTTTCTTCGACGGAACTATAGGTCACAACTAGTCCCGCCGTTCTTCACTCGATCGATCGTTCTCGCCATCTTTCCCGGGGTCTCTTGGTTGCCTCTTCGGTACCGTTAGGTGCGCGCGCTTCTCCGACTTCCGTCGCCTGCCTGCCTCGGGTATTCAACCATCCTTTGTCACCAGCTCGGGGTCTGTGGGGGGAGGCGCTACCGTTAGGTCCCGAGATGGTTCACGACAGAATCTCATTTCTCTCTCCCCTTCCTTCCTTCCAACCGTTCTCTCCAACTGTTTCGCCTGTGAATGGGAGGCGCTAGAACACCTCTGTTACCTCCGGACATTGTCACCCGCCCGATGAGTGACCCTTTTGGTTACCGTTTCGTGGGCACGCTTGTCCGACTTCGGGCACCTGCCTGCATCAGGTATTCTTTGTCACCAGCTCTAAGTCTGAACCCCGTACGCCTCCTACCTTCTAGAAGACGCCGAGTATATGTTCACGACAGAATCTCATTTCTCTCTCCCCCTTCCTTCCTTCCAACCGTTCTCTCCAACTGTTTCGCCTGTGAATGGGAGGCGCTAGAACACCTCTGTTACCTCCGGACATTGTCACCCGCCCGATGAGTGACCCTTTTGGTTACCGTTTCGTGGGCACGCTTGTCCGACTTCGGGCACCTGCCTGCATCAGGTATTCTTTGTCACCAGCTCTAAGTCTGAACCCCGTACGCCTCCTACCTTCTAGAAGACGCCGAGTATATGTTCACGACAGAATCTCATTTCTCTCTCCCCCTTCCTTCCTTCCAACCGTTCTCTCCAACTGTTTCGCCTGTGAATGGGAGGCGCTAGAACACCTCTGTTATCTCCGGACATTGTCACCCGCCCGATGAGTGACCCTTTTGGTTACCGTTTCGTGGGCACGCTTGTCCGACTTCGGGCACCTGCCTGCATCAGGTATTCTTTGTCACCAGCTCTAAGTCTGAACCCCGTACGCCTCCTACCTTCTAGAAGACGCCGAGTATATGTTCACGACAGAATCTCATTTCTCTCTCCCCTTCCTTCCTTCCAACCGTTCTCTCCAACTGTTTCGCCTGTGAATGGGAGGCGCTAGAACACCTCTGTTATCTCCGGACATTGTCACCCGCCCGATGAGTGACCCTTTTGGTTACCGTTTCGTGGGCACGCTTGTCCGACTTCGGGCCACCTGCCTGCATCAGGTATCTTTGTCACCAGCTCTAAGTCTGAACCCCGTACGCCTCCTACCTTCTAGAAGACGCCGAGTATATGTTCACGACAGAATCTCATTTCTTCACCTTCTTCCTTCCAACCGTTCTCTCCAACTGTTTCGCCTGTGAGGGGAGGCGCTAGAACACTACTGGTACCTCCCGACATTGCCACCCGCCCGCTGAGTGACCCGTTCCGAGCTGAGATGGCCCTTGTCCAACCTTACTCGCTACTTTGGTAACCGTCCCGCATGAAGTCTCCCAGCAGTAGCCGCTAGATATCGCACTACAATGTTATCACGACCAATCAAGGCAACCCAATTGACTAAAAACGATCTGATGGGCTTTCAGCGATTTGTCAAGTCGCGTCGTGTCTACCAAACTGCAACGGGCCAGCCCATCGCCCGACAAACCCTGATGTCAGGAGAGCGTGAAACGGGGTTAGGGTCTTCGCCCGCGAATGACACTGCCCTCGCAAAATCAATCGTATTGTCCAACTAGCTCAGGCGCTGGAAGATGTCCAGCGGAGTAGGGAGCTAGAAGGTGCCTAGCTCATTAGGGGAAGCCAGAAGTTGGCTAGCCAAGTCGAGAGGTTGGGTGCTAGAAGGTGCCTAGCAAAGACATTGTTTCAGACGTACGATTGATTTTGCGCGACAAGCGTCACCCCCAGTTGAAGAACGAAACTCCGCAACATGATATCCAGCCATTAGAATTCACCGGACGACGGGCAGATCGTTGCAGAGTGATATCGTTGGTCGCTGTTATGGTCAACGCACTGCCCACCAGCTGCCTTATTTCGCTCGGTTGCGTGTCCCTGTGTAAGCCCACGCCTCGATAGATCGCGTGTACATAGTAGCGTGATACCATTTAGAAGCTGCCTGCATCATAAAGGACGGGAAACGACATACGATATATATCTCAAGCCAAAGTCATAGCATTTCCTCGCAGCAGAAGAACGGCCCGACCATCTCAAACTCTTCCCTCTTGGCACCATTCGTTAGGCATCCCCTCACCGTATCAACCTCACTCGGTCTGTCTGTCAATCATCCACCTCATTAGCCTCCCTGCCTTTCAGCCAAATCGCATTCCGTCAATTCCGTATAGCCGACCAAACAGCCCGAAATCTCCTCCCATCGCTCGCGAATCTACAATAGCGCTGCCGGCTAGCGCCGCTACCCGCAGATTTCGCGCAGACTAGGATGTCATAGGGGCAATCGTCCGTACCTGATAAGCTTCCCTCACTTCACTATAAGGTTTCGGCCTTTTAGCATGTGCGTGCTTAGTTTTCAACATCAGCACGGCACGCGTTTGGGCTAGCAACAGTCCCCGTCAAAGAGTTTCTCACCGCCTGCCTTCGTACTCTCACGGGGTCCCATCAAAGCCATCAACTGACTCACTGCTACCGACGTACACAAGGACTCGGGACACTTTCAGCCAAATCGCATTCCGTCAATTCCGTATAGCCGACCAAACAGCCCGAAATCTCCTCCCATCGCTCGCGAATCTACAATAGCGCTGCCGGCTAGCGCCGCTACCCGCAGATTTCGCGCAGACTAGGATGTCATAGGGGCAATCGTCCGTACCTGATAAGCTTCCCTCACTTCACTATAAGGTTTCGGCCTTTTAGCATGTGCGTGCTTAGTTTTCAACATCAGCACGGCACGCGTTTGGGCTAGCAACAGTCCCCGTCAAAGAGTTTCTGACCGCCTGCCTTCGTACTCTCACGGGGTCCCATCAAGCATCAACTGACTCACTGCTACCGACGTACACAAGGACTCGGGACACTTTCAGCCAAATCGCATTCCGTCAATTCCGTATAGCCGACCAAACAGCCCGAAATCTCCTCCCATCGCTCGCGAATCTACAATAGCGCTGCCGGCTGGCGCCGCTATCCGCAGATTTCGCGCAGACTAGGATGTCATAGGGGCAATCGTCCGTACCTGATAAGCTTCCCTCACTTCACTATAAGGTTTCGGCCTTTAGCATGTGCGTGCTTAGTTTTCAACATCAGCACGGCACGCGTTTGGCTAGCAACAGTCCCCGTCAAAGAGTTTCTCACCGCCTGCCTTCGTACTCTCACGGGGTCCCATCAAAGCCATCAACTGACTCACTGCTACCGACGTACACAAGGACTCGGGACACTTTCAGCCAAATCGCATTCCGTCAATTCGTATAGCCGACCAAACAGCCCGAAATCTCCTCCATCGCTCGCGAATCTACAATAGCGCTGCGCTAGCGCCGCTACCGCAGATTTCGCGCAGACTAGGATGTCATAGGGCAATCGTCCGTACCTGATAAGCTCCCTCACTTCACTATAAGGTTTCGGCCTTTTAGCATGTGCGTGCTTAGTTTTCAACATCAGCACGGCACGCGTTTGGGCTAGCAACAGTCCCCGTCAAAGAGTTTCTACCGCCTGCCTTCGTACTCTCACGGGGTCCCATCAAAGCCATCAACTGACTCACTGCTACCGACGTACACAAGGACTCGGGACACTTTCAGCCAAATCGCATTCCGTCAATTCCGTATAGCCGACCAAACAGCCCGAAATCTCCTCCCATCGCTCGCGAATCTACAATAGCGCTGCCGGCTGCGCCGCTACCCGCAGATTTCGCGCAGACTAGGATGTCATAGGGCAATCGTCCGTACCTGATAAGCTTCCCTCACTTCACTATAAGGTTTCGGCCTTTTAGCATGTGCGTGCTTAGTTTTCAACATCAGCACGGCACGCGTTTGGGCTAGCAACAGTCCCCGTCAAAGAGTTTCTACCGCCTGCCTTCGTACTCTCACGGGTCCCATCAAGCCACCAACTGACTCACGCTACCGACGTACACAAGGACTCGGGACACTTTCAGCCAAATCGCATTCCGTCAATTCCGTTAGCCTACCAAACAGCCCGAAATCTCCTCCCATCGCTCGCGAATCTACAATAGCGCTGCCGGCTGGCGCCGCTATCCGCAGATTTCGCGCAGACTAGGATGTCATAGGGCAATCGTCCGTACTGATAACTTCCCTCACTTCACTATAAGGTTTCGGCCTTTTAGCATGTGCGTGCTTAGTTTTCAACATCAGCACGGCACGCGTTTGGGCTAGCAACAGTCCCGTCAAAGAGTTTCTGACCGCCTGCCTTCGTACTCTCACCATCAAAGCCATCAACTGACTCACTGCTACCGACGTACACAAGGACTCGGGACACTTTCAGCCAAATCGCATTCCGTCAATTCCGTATAGCCGACCAAACAGCCCGAAATCTCCTCCCATCGCTCGCGAATCTACAATAGCGCTGCCGGCTAGCGCCGCTACCCGCAGATTTCGCGCAGACTAGGATGTCATAGGGGCAATCGTCCGTACCTGATAAGCTTCCCTCACTTCACTATAAGGTTTCGGCCTTTTAGCATGTGCGTGCTTAGTTTTCAACATCAGCACGGCACGCGTTTGGGCTAGCAACAGTCCCCGTCAAAGAGTTTCTGACCGCCTGCCTTCGTACTCTCACGGGTCCCATCAAAGCCACCAACTGACTCACTGCTACCGACGTACACAAGGACTCGGGACACTTTCAGCCAAATCGCATTCCGTCAATTCCGTATAGCCTACCAAACAGCCCGAAATCTCCTCCCATCGCTCGCGAATCTACAATAGCGCTGCCGGCTGGCGCCGCTATCCGCAGATTTCGCGCAGACTAGGATGTCATAGGGGCAATCGTCCGTACCTGATAAGCTTCCCTCACTTCACTATAAGGTTTCGGCCTTTTAGCATGTGCGTGCTTAGTTTTCAACATCAGCACGGCACGCGTTTGGGCTAGCAACAGTCCCCGTCAAAGAGTTTCTGACCGCCTGCCTTCGTACTCTCACGGGGTCCCATCAAAGCCACCAACTGACTCACTGCTACCGACGTACACAAGGACTCGGGACACTTTCAGCCAAATCGCATTCCGTCAATTCCGTATAGCCTACCAAACAGCCCGAAATCTCCTCCCATCGCTCGCGAATCTACAATAGCGCTGCCGGCTGGCGCCGCTATCCGCAGATTTCGCGCAGACTAGGATGTCATAGGGGCAATCGTCCGTACCTGATAAGCTTCCCTCACTTCACTATAAGGTTTCGGCCTTTTAGCATGTGCGTGCTTAGTTTTCAACATCAGCACGGCACGCGTTTGGGCTAGCAACAGTCCCCGTCAAAGAGTTTCTCACCGCCTGCCTTCGTACTCTCACGGGGTCCCATCAAAGCCATCAACTGACTCACTGCTACCGACGTACACAAGGACTCGGGACACTTTCAGCCAAATCGCATTCCGTCAATTCCGTATAGCCGACCAAACAGCCCGAAATCTCCTCCCATCGCTCGCGAATCTACAATAGCGCTGCCGGCTAGCGCCGCTACCCGCAGATTTCGCGCAGACTAGGATGTCATAGGGGCAATCGTCCGTACCTGATAAGCTTCCCTCACTTCACTATAAGGTTTCGGCCTTTTAGCATGTGCGTGCTTAGTTTTCAACATCAGCACGGCACGCGTTTGGGCTAGCAACAGTCCCCGTCAAAGAGTTTCTCACCGCCTGCCTTCGTACTCTCACGGGGTCCCATCAAAGCCACCAACTGACTCACTGCTACCGACGTACACAAGGACTCGGGACACTTTCAGCCAAATCGCATTCCGTCAATTCCGTATAGCCGACCAAACAGCCCGAAATCTCCTCCCATCGCTCTCGAATCTACAATAGCGCTGCCGGCTGGCGCCGCTATCCGCAGATTTCGCGCAGACTAGGATGTCATAGGGGCAATCGTCCGTACCTGATAAGCTTCCTTCACTCCACTCAGTCCTCTGCGGAACTGGTGACTTTCCGTCAATTCCGATAAGGTTTCGGCCTTTTAGCTTGTGCGTGCTTAGTTTTCAACATCAGCACGGCACGCGTTTGGGCTAGCAACAGTCCCCGTCAAAGAGTTTCTGACGGCCTGCCTTCGTACTCTCACGGGGTCCCATCAAAGCCACCAACTGACTCACTGCTACCGACGTACACAACGACTCGGACACCACTCACTTTACTTCTGACACGGCACCACCTCAACGCCGGACATGCATGCGGCAATGGCTTTGCAAACTTTCGAAACCAACGCAACCGCTGGAACCCCGGCCATAAACACAACCGACCACAGAATTGACCCTGGACGGGAAGCAGCGCTCGCCTCACTACCTCGCCGGCCTGTCAGCAACGTAAGCAACGCACAATATCTAGGCGGGGAAACCGTCATAGCACTGACAGCGATTCATCATAGCCCGACCACAGAATTGACCCTAGACGGGGAGCTGCGCTCGCCCTTGAACATCACTGGCCCGTCTACAACGTATCAACGCACAATATCTAGGGGGGAAGGCAGCGCAAATCGTGGGACGTATTTTCTCGATTTTCTGCTACATCGCTCCCCTACTATACGTCCCAAACCCCTGGTAAGGTAGCCCTTTTCCTCTTACGGACTACTAAAAAAAAAAATTTTTTTGGTGCAAATTCAGATTCGACCCCAGGCACGTATGGCAAACCCGAGCCCGACCTCCGAACAGCCCGAATTTACCATCGCACTACTCTAACGAAGTAGCAGGAACGCGTTTAACGCTGGAAAACCAAAAGTGCCTCTGGACGCCAAGCGAGTACAGGGCCCTAACCGGAAGGGGCCGGAAGTTCAAAACCTGTCGGCAATGGAGAGGTCCCAGGTGCGATCATAGGTGGTGGGTTTATTTCATTCAAATACGCTCCGTAGAGGAAATGCGCTCGACCAAAGTTTTTTCCCTCGGCTCTCTCAGTGCTTACCGCGGGAGGGTTCCAGCGCTCGATTAATCTGATGCAGTAGCGAGAGCTTTCGCGCCTGGACACCCGTGCGGTAAAGCTTCGAATCGACGAGGCGATAAAATCGTATGAATAAAGCTCCCAAACCGGATTTGAACCCCGGCACGGCTGGCCGACCCGTGGCCCAACTCTGTAAAGTATGCGCGAACGAGGATCGAACCCAAGACCTTAAAAATTATTATTATTATTATTATTATTATTATTATTATTATTATTATTATTATTATTATTATTATTATTATTATTGTTATTATGTTGGGATGCGAGTAAAGAGGCTTTTTATCGGGTACTCAACTATGCGCCGAGCCAGGTAATCGTGCTCAAAGCGCTTTACAACGCGTCTACAGCCAACAGCAACACTTAACGTATCGATGAGGCGATAAAATCGTATGAATAAAGCTCCCAAACCGGGATTTGAACCCCGGCACGGTTGGCCGACACGTGGCCCAACTCGGTCGAGCCCGAGTCGTCGATCGCCCGACTCTAGCGAAGTAGCGGGAACGCTTTTAACACTCCACCAAGCGAGTACAGGGCCCTAACCGGAAGGGGCCGGAAGTTCAAAACCTGTCGGCAATGGAGAGGTCCCAGGTGCGATCATAGGTGGTGGGTTTATTTCATTCAAATACGCTCCGTAGAGGAAATGCGCTCGACCAAAGTTTTTTCCCTCGGCTCTCTCAGTGCTTACCGCGGGAGGGTTCCAGCGCTCGATTAATCTGATGCAGTAGCGAGAGCTTTCGCGCCTGGACACCCGTGCGGTAAAGCTTCGAATCGACGAGGCGATAAAATCGTATGAATAAAGCTCCCAAACCGGGATTTGAACCCCGGCACGGCTGGCCGACCCGTGGCCCAACTCTGTAAAGTATGCGCGAACGAGGATCGAACCCAAGACCTTAAAAATTATTATTATTATTATTATTATTATTATTATTATTATATTATTATTATTATTATTATTATTATTATTATTATTATTATTATTATATTATTATATATTATAATATATTATTATTATTGTTATTATGTTGGGATGCGAGTAAAGAGGCTTTTTATCGGGTACTCAACTATGCGCCGAGCCAGGTAATCGTGCTCAAAGCGCTTTACAACGCGTCTACAGCCAACAGCAACACTTAACGTATCGATGAGGCGATAAAATCGTATAAATAAAGCTCCCAAACCGGGATTTGAACCCCGGCACGGTTGGCCGACACGTGGCCCAACTCGGTCGAGCCCGAGTCGTCGATCGCCCGACTCTAGCGAAGTAGCGGGAACGCTTTTAACACTCCACCAAGCGAGTACAGGGCCCTAACCGGAAGGGGCCGGAAGTTCAAAACCTGTCGGCAATGGAGAGGTCCCAGGTGCGATCATAGGTGGTGGGTTTATTTCATTCAAATACGCTCCGTAGAGGAAATGCGCTCGACCAAAGTTTTTTCCCTCGGCTCTCTCAGTGCTTACCGCGGGAGGGTTCCAGCGCTCGATTAATCTGATGCAGTAGCGAGAGCTTTCGCGCCTGGACACCCGTGCGGTAAAGCTTCGAATCGACGAGGCGATAAAATCGTATGAATAAAGCTCCCAAACCGGGATTTGAACCCCGGCACGGCTGGCCGACCCGTGGCCCAACTCTGTAAAGTATGCGCGAACGAGGATCGAACCCAAGACCTTAAAAATTATTATTATTATTATTATTATTATTATTATTATTATTATTATTATTATTATATTATTATTATTATTATTATTATTATTATTTATTATTATTAATATATTATTATTATTGTTATTATGTTGGGATGCGAGTAAAGAGGCTTTTTATCGGGTACTCAACTATGCGCCGAGCCAGGTAATCGTGCTCAAAGCGCTTTACAACGCGTCTACAGCCAACAGCAACACTTAACGTATCGATGAGGCGATAAAATCGTATGAATAAAGCTCCCAAACCGG
This sequence comes from Berghia stephanieae, assembly GCF_034508935.2. NCBI lineage: Eukaryota > Metazoa > Mollusca > Gastropoda > Nudibranchia > Aeolidiidae > Berghia > Berghia stephanieae. The sequence continues at coordinate 9,140 of NW_027625367.1, forward strand.
GATTTGAACCCCGGCACGGTTGGCCGACACGTGGCCCAACTCGGTCGAGCCCGAGTCGTCGATCGCCCGACTCTAGCGAAGTAGCGGGAACGCTTTTAACACTCCACCAAGCGAGTACAGGGCCCTAACCGGAAGGGGCCGGAAGTTCAAAACCTGTCGCAATGGAGAGGTCCCAGGTGCGATCATAGGTGGTGGGTTTATTTCATTCAAATACGCTCCGTAGAGGAAATGCGCTCGACCAAAGTTTTTTCCCTCGGCTCTCTCAGTGCTTACCGCGGGAGGGTTCCAGCGCTCGATTAATCTGATGCAGTAGCGAGAGCTTTCGCGCCTGGACACCCGTGCGGTAAAGCTTCGAATCGACGAGGCGATAAAATCGTATGAATAAAGCTCCCAAACCGGGATTTGAACCCCGGCACGGCTGGCCGACCCGTGGCCCAACTCTGTAAAGTATGCGCGAACGAGGATCGAACCCAAGACCTTAAAAATTATTATTATTATTATTATTATTAATTATTATTATTATTATTATTATATTATTATTATTATTATTTATTATTATTATTATTATTATTATTATTATTAATATTATTATTATTATTGTTATTATGTTGGGATGCGAGTAAAGAGGCTTTTTATCGGGTACTCAACTATGCGCCGAGCCAGGTAATCGTGCTCAAAGCTCTTTACAACGCGTCTACAGCCAACAGCAACACTTAACGTATCGATGAGGCGATAAAATCGTATGAATAAAGCTCCCAAACCGGGATTTGAACCCCGGCACGGTTGGCCGACACGTGGCCCAACTCGGTCGAGCCCGAGTCGTCGATCGCCCGACTCTAGCGAAGTAGCGGGAACGCTTTTAACACTCCACCAAGCGAGTACAGGGCCCTAACCGGAAGGGGCCGGAAGTTCAAAACCTGTCGGCAATGGAGAGGTCCCAGGTGCGATCATAGGTGGTGGGTTTATTTCATTCAAATACGCTCCGTAGAGGAAATGCGCTCGACCAAAGTTTTTTCCCTCGGCTCTCTCAGTGCTTACCGCGGGAGGGTTCCAGCGCTCGATTAATCTGATGCAGTAGCGAGAGCTTTCGCGCCTGGACACCCGTGCGGTAAAGCTTCGAATCGACGAGGCGATAAAATCGTATGAATAAAGCTCCCAAACCGGGATTTGAACCCCGGCACGGCTGGCCGACCCGTGGCCCAACTCTGTAAAGTATGCGCGAACGAGGATCGAACCCAAGACCTTAAAAATTATTATTATTATTATTATTATTATTATTATTATTATTATTATTATTATTATTATTATTATTATTATTATATTATTATTATTATTATTAGTATTATTATTATTATTGTTATTATGTGGGGATGCAAGTAAAGAGGCTTTTTATCGGGTACTCAACTATGCGCCGAGCAAGGTAATCGTGCTCAAAGCGCTTTACAACGCGTCTACAACCAACAGCAACACTTAACGTATCGATGAGGCGATAAAATCGTATGAATAAAGCTCCCAAACCGGGATTTGAACCCCGGCACGGTTGGCCGACACGTGGCCCAACTCGGTCGAGCCCGAGTCGTCGATCGCCCGACTCTAGCGAAGTAGCGGGAACGGGTTTAACACTCCGCCAAGCGAGTACAGGGCCCTAACCGGAAGGGGCCGGAAGTTCAAAACCTGTCGGCAATGGGGACGTCCCAGGTGCGATCATAGGTGGTGGGGTTTATTTCATTCAAATACGCTCCCTAGAGGAAATGCGCTCGACCAAAGTTTTTTCCCTCGGCTCTCGGCGGGCTTACCGCGGAGGGTTCCAGCGCTAGAGTCCTTTTCGGCCGTAGCGAGAGCTTCTTCGCCCAGGGAGGTCCGTGCGCTAAAGGCTCGAATCGACGAGGCGATAAAATCGTATGAATAAAGCTCCCAAACCGGGATTTGAACCCCGGCACGGCTGGCCGACCCGTGGCCCAACTCTGTAAAGTATGCGCGAACGAGGATCGAACCCAAGACCTTAAAAATTATTATTAATATTATTATTATTATTATTATTATTATTATTATTATTTATTATTATTATTATTATTATTATTATTATTATTATTATTAATTATTATTATTATTGTTATTATGTGGGGATGCGAGTAAAGAGGCTTTTTATCGGGTACTCAACTATGCGCCGAGCGAGCCAATCGTGCTCAAATCGTTTTACAACGCGTCTGCAGCCAACAGCAACACTTAACACGCAGAGCGGGACACGACAGGACGGAGAAAACATTACTAACTAGTTCTACATCCGAGTACGGTGCGAGAATGTGAGTAAAGAACCTTTTTATCGAGTACTCAACTATGCGCCGAGCCAGGCAATCGTGCTCAAAGCTCTTTACAACGCGTCTACAACCAACAGCAACACTCTAACGTGCAGAGCGGGACACGACAGAACCGAGAAAACACTATTAACGGCCAGGTATTCGTTTTTCATCTGATTACTGGGAGAGAATGTGAGTAAGGAACCTTTTTATCGAGTACTCAACTATGCGCCGAGCGGGACAATATCCAGTAAACGTGCTCAAAGCGCTTTACAACGGGTTCCCAGCTAACAGCAACACTTAACACGCGGAGCGAGACTTGACAGGAGGGAAAAAAAAAAACCCACTTGTAACGGCCATGTACTCGTTTTCAAGGGATGCAACTCAAGAATATAACATAGGGTGTACAAATACCAAGGATTAATTCCCTTGACCGACTACTATTATTATTATTATATTATTATTATTATTATTATTATTATTATTATTATTATTATATATTATTATTATTATTATTATTATTGTTATTATGTGGGGATGCGAGTAAAGAGGCTTTTTATCGGGTACTCAACTATGCGCCGAGCGAGCCAATCGTGCTCAAATCGTTTTACAACGCGTCTGCAGCCAACAGCAACACTTAACACGCAGAGCGGGACACGAGAGGACGGAGAAAACATTACTAACTAGTTCTACATCCGAGTACGGTGCGAGAATGTGAGTAAAGAACCTTTTTTATCGAGTACTCAACTATGCGCCGAGCCAGGCAATCGTGCTCAAATCGTTTTACAACGCGTCTGCAGCCAACAGCAACACTTAACACGCAGAGCGGGACACGACTTGTCGGAGAAAACATTACTAACTAGTTCTACATCCGAGTACGGTGAGAGAATTTGAGTAAAGAACATTTTTATCCAGGACTCAACTATGCGCCGAGCGAGGCAATCGTGCTCAAAGCGCTTTACAACGCGTCTACAGCTAACAGCAACACTTAACACGCAGTTGACGAATTCCGCTTCGCAAAAGCCTATTAAGGGACAGAAAAAAAAGCAGTTGGCAGCGGCCTC
>NW_027625367.1:17500-21919 GCF_034508935.2 Berghia stephanieae
GCTTTACCGCACGGGTGTCCAGGCGCGAAAGCTCTCGCTACTGCATCAGATTAATCGAGCGCTGGAACCCTCCCGCGGTAAGCACTGAGAGAGCCGAGGGAAAAAACTTTGGTCGAGCGCATTTCCTCTACGGAGCGTATTTGAATGAAATAAACCCACCACCTATGATCGCACCTGGGACCTCCCCATTGCCGACAGGTTTTGAACTTCCGGCCCCTTCCGGTTAGGGCCCTGTACTCGCTTGGTGGAGTGTTAAAAGCGTTCCCGCTACTTCGCTAGAGTCGGGCGATCGACGACTCGGGCTCGACCGAGTTGGGCCACGTGTCGGCCAACCGTGCCGGGGTTCAAATCCCGGTTTGGGAGCTTTATTCATACGATTTTATCGCCTCGTCGATTCGAAGCTTTACCGCACGGGTGTCCAGGCGCGAAAGCTCTCGCTACTGCATCAGATTAATCGAGCGCTGGAACCCTCCCGCGGTAAGCACTGAGAGAGCCGAGGGAAAAAACTTTGGTCGAGCGCATTTCCTCTACGGAGCGTATTTGAATGAAATAAACCCACCACCTATGATCGCACCTGGGACCTCCCCATTGCCGACAGGTTTTGAACTTCCGGCCCCTTCCGGTTAGGGCCCTGTACTCGCTTGGTGGAGTGTTAAAAGCGTTCCCGCTACTTCGCTAGAGTCGGGCGATCGACGACTCGGGCTCGACCGAGTTGGGCCACGTGTCGGCCAACCGTGCCGGGGTTCAAATCCCGGTTTGGGAGCTTTATTCATACGATTTTATCGCCTCGTCGATTCGAAGCTTTACCGCACGGGTGTCCAGGCGCGAAAGCTCTCGCTACTGCATCAGATTAATCGAGCGCTGGAACCCTCCCGCGGTAAGCACTGAGAGAGCAGCAGGGAAAAAACTTTGGTCGAGCGCATTTCCTCTACGGAGCGTATTTGAATGAAATAAACCCACCACCTATGATCGCACCTGGGACCTCCCCATTGCCGACAGGTTTTGAACTTCCGGCCCCTTCCGGTTAGGGCCCTGTACTCGCTTGGTGGAGTGTTAAAAAGCGTTCCCGCTACTTCGCTAGAGTCGGGCGAATCGACGACTCGGGCTCGACCGAGTTGGGCCACGTGTCGGCCCAACCGTGCCGGGTTCAAATCCCGGTTTGGGAGCTTTATTCATACGATTTTATCGCCTCGTCGATTCGAAGCTTTACCGCACGGGTGTCCAGGCGCGAAAGCTCTCGCTTACTGCATCAGATTAATCGAGCGCTGGAACCTCCCGCGGTAAGCACTGAGAGAGCCGAGGGAAAAAACTTTGGTCGAGCGCATTTCCTCTACGGAGCGTATTTGAATGAAATAAACCCACCACCTATGATCGCACCTGGGACCTCCCCATTGCCGACAGGTTTTGAACTTCCGGCCCCTTCCGGTTAGGGCCCTGTACTCGCTTGGTGGAGTGTTAAAAGCGTTCCCGCTACTTCGCTAGAGTCGGGCGATCGACGACTCGGGCTCGACCGAGTTGGGCCACGTGTCGGCCAACCGTGCCGGGGTTCAAATCCCGGTTTTGGGAGCTTTATTCATACGATTTTATCGCCTCGTCGATTCGAAGCTTTACCGCACGGGTGTCCAGGCGCGAAAGCTCTCGCTACTGCATCAGATTAATCGAGCGCTGGAACCCTCCGCGGTAAGCACTGAGAGAGCCGAGGGAAAAAAACTTTGGTCGAGCGCATTTCCTCTACGGAGCGTATTTGAATGAAATAAACTCACCACCTATGATCGCAACTGGGACCTCCCCATTGCCGACCGGTTTTGAACTTCCGGCCCCTTCCGGTTAGGGCCCTGTACTCGCTTTGGTGGAGTGTTAAAAGCGTTCCCGCTACTTCGCTAGAGTCGGGCGATCGACGACTCGGGCTCGACCGAGTTGGGCCACGTGTCGGCCAACCGTGCCGGGGTTCAAATCCCGGTTTGGGAGCTTTATTCATACGATTTTATCGCCTCGTCGATTCGAAGCTTTACCGCACGGGTGTCCAGGCGCGAAAGCTCTCGCTACTGCATCAGATTAATCGAGCGCTGGAACCCTCCCGCGGTAAGCACTGAGAGAGCGAGGGAAAAAACTTTGGTCGAGCGCATTTCCTCTACGGAGCGTATTTGAATGAAATAAACCCACCACCTATGATCGCACCTGGGACCTCCCCATTGCCGACAGGTTTTGAACTTCCGGCCCCTTCCGGTTAGGGCCCTGTACTCGCTTGGTGGAGTGTTAAAGCGTTCCCGCTACTTCGCTAGAGTCGGGCGATCGACGACTCGGGCTCGACCGAGTTGGGCCACGTGTCGGCCAACCGTGCCGGGGTTCAAATCCCGGTTTGGGAGCTTTATTCATACGATTTTATCGCCTCGTCGATTCGAAGCTTTACCGCACGGGTGTCCAGGCGCGAAAGCTCTCGCTACTGCATCAGATTAATCGAGCGCTGGAACCCTCCCGCGGTAAGCACTGAGAGAGCCGAGGGAAAAAACTTTGGTCGAGCGCATTTCCTCTACGGAGCGTATTTGAATGAAATAAACCCACCACCTATGATCGCACCTGGGACCTCCCCATTGCCGACAGGTTTTGAACTTCCGGCCCCTTCCGGTTAGGGCCCTGTACTCGCTTGGTGGAGTGTTAAAAGCGTTCCCGCTACTTCGCTAGAGTCGGGCGATCGACGACTCGGGCTCGACCGAGTTGGGCCACGTGTCGGCCAACCGTGCCGGGGTTCAAATCCCGGTTTGGGAGCTTTATTCATACGATTTTATCGCCTCGTCGATTCGAAGCTTTACCGCACGGGTGTCCAGGCGCGAAAGCTCTCGCTACTGCATCAGATTAATCGAGCGCTGGAACCCTCCCGCGGTAAGCACTGAGAGAGCCGAGGGAAAAAACTTTGGTCGAGCGCATTTCCTCTACGGAGCGTATTTGAATGAAATAAACCCACCACCTATGATCGCACCTGGGACCTCCCCATTGCCGACAGGTTTTGAACTTCCGGCCCCTTCCGGTTAGGGCCCTGTACTCGCTTGGTGGAGTGTTAAAAAGCGTTCCCGCTACTTCGCTAGAGTCGGGCGATCGACGACTCGGGCTCGACCGAGTTGGGCCACGTGTCGGCCAACCGTGCCGGGGTTCAAATCCCGTTTGGGAGCTTTATTCATACGATTTTATCGCCTCGTCGATTCGAAGCTTTACCGCACGGGCGTCCCAGGCGCGAAAGCTCTCGCTAACTGCATCAGATTACTCGAGCGCTGGACCCTCCCGCGGTAAGCACTGAGAGAGCCGAGGGAAAAAACTTTGGTCGAGCGCATTTCCTCTACGGAGCGTATTTGAATGAAATAAACCCACCACCTATGATCGCACCTGGGACCTCCCCATTGCCGACAGGTTTTGACTTCCGGCCCCTTCCGGTTAGGGCCCTGTACTCGCTTGGTGGAGTGTTAAAAGCGTTCCCGCTACTTCGCTAGAGTCGGGCGATCGACGACTCGGGCTCGACCGAGTTGGGCCACGTGTCGGCCAACCGTGCCGGGGTTCAAATCCCGGTTTGGGAGCTTTATTCATACGATTTTATCGCCTCGTCGATTCCAGGCTTGACCGCACGGGGTCCCGCGCGCAAGAGGCTCTCGCAACGGCCGAGAAGACTCTAGCGCTGGGACGCTCCCCCGCTAAGCGCTGGGAGAGCCGAGGGAAAAAAACTTTGGTCGAGCGCATTTCCTCTACGGAGCGTATTTGAATGAAATAAACCCACCACCTATGATCGCACCTGGGACCTCCCCATTGCCGACAGGTTTTGAACTTCCGGCCCCTTCCGGTTAGGGCCCTGTACTCGCTTGGTGAGTGTTAAAAGCGTTCCCGCTACTTCGCTAGAGTCGGGCGATCGACGACTCGGGCTCGACCGAGTTGGGCCACGTGTCGGCCAACCGTGCCGGGTTTCAAATCCCGGTTTGGGAGCTTTATTCATACGATTTTATCGCCTCGTCGATTCCAGGCTTGACCGCACGGGCGTCCCGCGTCAAGAGGCTCTCGCAACGGCCGAGAAGGACTCTAGCGCTGGGACCTCCCCGCTAAGCGCTGGGAGAGCCGAGGGAAAAAAACTTTGGTCGAGCGCATTTCCTCTACGGAGCGTATTTGAATGAAATAAACCCACCACCTATGATCGCACCTGGGACCTCCCCATTGCCGACAGGTTTTGAAATTCCGGCCCCTTCCGGTTAGGGCCCTGTACTCGCTTGGTGGAGTGTTAAAAGCGTTCCCGCTACTTCGCTAGAGTCGGGCGATCGACGACTCGGGCTCGACCGAGTTGGGCCACGTGTCGGCCAACCGTGCCGGGGTTCAAATCCGGTTTGGGAGCTTTATTCATACGATTTTATCGCCTCGTCGATTCCAGGCTTGACCGCACGGGCG
>NW_027625368.1:0-7108 GCF_034508935.2 Berghia stephanieae
AAAATTTGAAGTCTAAAAAATGATAAAAAAATAGCCTAAATAAAATTTTTTTAGGGGAAAAACTCCTCAATATCTAAAAAAGGGAAAAAAAAGAAAAACAAATTTAAAGAAAATTTTTGGAAAAACCGCTCTTCTTTTTGTATTTTTGGGACTTTTCTTCTCTCTTCCTTCTCAGGAGATAACCCGTCAAGAAGCAAGGGGATTTTATGTGAAGATTAATCGGGAGGAAGGCAAGGGATCCATCATAAAAGGTACACTATATATATATATAAATATATATATATATATATAAATTTTATAATAAATTATTTTCAAATTCGGGGAAAATTGATATACCTACACGGGTTTTTGTAAGTTTCTCGACAATTGGAGCGTAATTATATTTATTATCTCCCCCTTTTTTAAAAAAAATGATTCCCCAACAAAGTTGTTTAAAGCCGATCCCAAGGGGCTTCTTCGGGTCAGCCCCGCGCGTGCGCGGGCGTGGGCGAAAGTGTTTGTGTGTATTATAAATTTTTCCCTTGCTGTATTCTAAAATAAAAATTTAAGGCAATTTATCAATACTTATTTGAAGAAATGAAATAATTAATAGAATAGGCAGGGAATAACTTTGAAAGGTATAGATAGAAGAAGTTGACGTCACTCGGGCCTTTGTTATTTTTTTTTTTTTTTTTTTTTTTTTTTTTTTTTTTTTGACATCCACTTTAAATTTTGGAAATTTTTTCATTTAAACTGTATTATCCAGACAAAAAAAGTTCATGATTACACACAGTTTTGTGTGTTGGTCCGTTATATTTCCCGGAATGGCAATGTTGTGAACTACTTAGCCAAGCGCATACTATCTACAAAAAAGGAAATTAGATAGTATGCAATGACGTCACTCGGCCCCCTTTGTTATTGTTTTTCCCAACCCCGCTTTTTGTGAGTTGTTCTAAACAAAAACGTATTAACCAGACAATAAAAGTTCAGGGTTACACAGAGTTTGTGTTTTGGTCCTTATACTTCCGGAGGGCCCAATGTTGTGAATTTCCTTGGCCAAGCGCATTTTTATCTTTTAGATAGTACGCACTTGGCGAAGAAGCTCATATCATTCCCACCCGGGAAAGTAAAACGGACCAACACCAAAACTGGTGTACCCAAAGAACTTTAAAGTCGGGTTAATACTTTTGGGTGAGCATTACTCATAAACCCCGGATGGCAAAAAACAATAAAAAAGACCTAAAGTGCCGCCCATCTTAGAACTATCTATATATAGAGCCCACTTTCTCCCTGGTTTACGCGGGTTGTCGTACCAATAAGGTCGTGGGTTCGACCTTTATCGCCGCCGCGAATTTTTATTCTCTGTTGTCTTTCCCGCAAAATTTTCCCACTCCTTTTTATTTCTTTTTATAAAAATTTGAAGGGGTTTTAAACTTGTTCGGTTTTGGAAGGGCCAAAAAGAAATGGGGGGCTCGTATCGAAAAAGCAATCTGGAACGATTTGACCCGGGGGCTGTTATTCACCTCCCAACGTTTTCATTGGTTAAAGGGGGGTTGGGTGGGGGGTGGTGTTAGTAATTTGTATAATTAGTAGTAGTAGTAAATAGTAGATAGTAGTAGTAATTTGTTTGAATAGAAATAGTTTGTAGTGGTAGAAAATTTAAAAGATAGTGGGGGGGATAGTAATTTAAGTATAGTTAGAAATATAGTATTAGTAAGGGGGAGTAGTTAAAAAATTAAATAGAAAGTAGTGGGAGAAAATAGTGGGAGAAATTTGTGTAGTAGTTTTAGTGGGGGGAAAAGGGATATAGAGTAGTGGGGGGGAGTATTTTGTAGTAGTATATAGTAAAATAGTAGTATAGTATTTATTTATATTTGGAAATATTTTTTTTTGTTGTTGTTTTTGTTTTTTTAGTTTGTAGTATAGTAATAGTATTAGTTTTGGGTGTATATAGTTTGTAGTATTTGTATTAAAATAGTAGTAAATAGGGAAATATTTGTGGGAGTATTTTTTTTTGTATAAATAGTAGTAGTAATAGTATTTGTAATATTAAAAAGGGGGGGAAAAAATATTGTTAAAGTGGGGGTTTTTAATTTAGTGGGTTTTTCTAGTAGTGGTAGTATATAGTAGAAAATTTTTAGTAAAATAGTGTAAATTTTTAAAAGTATATAGTAGTAAAGTAGAGTGGGGATAAAATTTGGTATAAAGTGGGGGGTTAAAATTTTAGTTTTTAGTTTTTGTTGTAGTAAAAGAGTAGTATAGTAGTAGTAATAAAAGGAGTAGTTGTATTTTTTAGAAATATATAGTTTAAAATAGTAGTATATAGTTTTGGTTTAGGATATTTGTTGTAAAAAATATAGTAGAAAGTAGTATATAATATATAGTAGTAGTTTGAAGAGGAAAAGGGGCCCCCAAAAAATAAATTTTTTTTTTGATGATAAAGATGTGAGATGACGACCCCCGAGATAAAAAAAATTTTTTAAAATTTTTAAAAAAGGGAAAAGATGGGGGATGATGATGATGACAAAGGGCCCAAAAAATGAAAAAAGGGGGTGATGATGTTTTATGAATTAAATAAAGTTTATGTTTTAAAAGATGAAGATGAGGGAAAAAAAGATTTAAAAAAGATGAGATAGGGGTATAAGATGACGCCCCTTATTTAGAAGTTGATGAGAGGGGTATTTCCCCCCCGAATGGGATTCGACGTAAAGGTCCCGGGGACAAAAAAAACCCAGGAAAAAAAAACTAAACCCAAAAGGGGGGGAAAGGGGAAATCATCATCATACTCAATCCGTATTGCCCAAAGGGGGGTTTTGGGGGAAATTTAAAAGGGGCCCGGCACTTTTTTAAAAAAATTTAAAATTTTACTTTTTTATACGCAATTTCCACAAAAAAGGAAAAACTCTTTACAAGGAGTCCCGGGCCCAAAAGAAAAAATTTAAAAATGTAGAAGGGGCCCCAAAAGCCCGTTTGGGAAATTTTTAAAATTTTTTTGGAAAAAGGGGAAAAAAGGGGTTAACGGCCAGGGACTCTTTTTAAAAACCTGAGTACGGGGAAAATGTAAAATAAAGAGCCTTTTTTCCAAAGGGGCTCAAATAGGGGGACTTTGGGGTTCCCCCCAGCCCAATTTTTTTTCGGGTCCGTGTAAAATTTTAAGTTTTTTATAAAACCAAATAACAACAAAAAAAAAAACCCATTTTTTTTTCCAAATTTGGTTTTGGGGGAAACCCCGCCTTTTGGGGGGGGCACCTTTTAGTCAAACCCCGGTGAAATTTTTCAAGGGACGCAAAATAAGGGGTTTGGGTTTGAAGTTATTAGATCTTTTTTTTCTTTTGGGGTTTCCCCCCAGTGCGCTTTTTGGGGTTTTTTTTTTTTTTTCTTTTTTCCCCCGTTTTTTTTTTTTTTTTTTTTTTTTTTTTTTTTTTCAAATTTCTTTTTTTCTTTATTTTTTTCCCTTTTTTTCTTTATTTCTTTTTTTTGATTTATTATTTATTTTTTTTGAAAAAGAACGCTTTAAAACCCTTTTTAAAAGATTTAAAAAATTGGGCTATTAAAAAAAGGGGGGGCTATGTGGTTTTGGGGCGTATGAAATTTCCCGGGTTCGGGGGCCCTACTTGGCGCAAAAGTTTTTAGCCCCCCCGGAAAAGGCTCTTTACCACCCCCTCCCCACCGTGTTTTGGGTTTTTAAAATAGTACCTGAACCCGTCCCAAAAGCGGGTTTTCTTTGGGCCAAAAAATTGTTTTAATTTTTGCTTATCCTTTTCCCCCCTCGTTCTACATTGGGGCGTGGAAAAAATTTTGGCAGGGGGGTTTTTCAAAGCGCTTTCTTTTTTTCTTTTCTTCTTCTTCTTCTCTTTCTTTCTTCTTCTTTCTTCTCTTCCTTCTCTCTTTCTTCTTCTTCTTCTTCCTCTTCTTCTTCTTCTTTCTTCTTCTTCTTTTCTTCTTCTTCTTCTTTTCCCTTTCTTCTTCTTCTTCTTCTTTCTTCTTCTTACTTCTTCTCTCTTCTTCTTCTTCTTCTTCTTTTCTTCTTCTTCTTCTTTCTTCTTCTTAGCTTCTTCTTTTCTTCTTCTTCTTCTTTCTTCTTCTTCTTTTTTTTCTTCTTCTCTCTTTCTTTCTTCTTCTTCTTTTTTCTTCTTCTTCTTCTTCTTCTTCTTCTTTCTTCTTCTTCTTCTTCTTCTTCTTCTTTTTCTCTTCTTCTTCTTCTTTTCTTCTTCTCTTCTTCTTCTTTCTTTTCTTTTTTCTCTTCTTCTTCTTCTTCCTTCTTTTCTTCTTCTTCTTCTTCTTCTTCTTCTTTCTTCTTCTTCTGTTTCTTCTTCTTCTCTTCTTCTCTTCTTCTTCTTCCTTCTCTTTCTTCTTCTCTTCTTTCTTCTTTTCTTTTCTTCTTTTTTTCTTCTTCTCTTCCTTTTCTTCTTCTTCTTCTTTTCTTCTTCTTTTTCTTCTTTTCTTCTTCTTCTTTTCTTCTTTTTTTTTTATTCTTTTTTCTTCCTTCTTCTCTTCTTTCTCTCTTCTTTTCTTCTTCTTCTTCTTCTTTTCTTCTTCTTCTTCTCTTTCTTTCTTCTTTCTTCTTTTCTTCTTTCTTCTTTTTCTTTCTTCTTCTTCTTCTTTTCTCTTCTTCTTCTTCTCTCTTCTTCTTCTTCTTCTTCTTCTTCTTCTTCTTTTTCTCTTCTTTCTTCTTCTTCTTTCTTTTCTTCTTTCTTCTTCTTCTCTTCTTCTTCTTCTTTTCTTCTTCTCTTCTTCTTCTTCTTCTCTTTTCTTCTTCTTCTTCTTCTTCTTCTTCTTTTCTTCTTCTTCTTCTTCTTCTTCTTTCTCTTCTTTTCTTCTTCTTCTTCTTCTTCTTCTCTCTTCTTTTCTTTCTTTTCCTTCTTTTCTTCTTCTTCTTTCTTTTCCTTCTTCTTTTTTTTCTTCTTTTTCTTCTTCTTCTTTTTCTAACTACTACTACTAACTAAATTACTACTACTACTACTACTACTACTACTACAAATTTCAATACTTTTCTCTTTTCTTCTTTTTTCTTCTTTCCCTTTTTCTTCTTCTTCTTCTTCTTCTTCTTCTTCTAGTTAAACCCGAGGATCACTTCCACATTTTGGTATTAAAAATTGAAAACTTTAAAACGCTGAACAAAATACAAAAAAAATACATTTTAAAAAGTCAAACAATCTGAAACTGTAAAACCCCTCACCTTTCGTAAATCGCTCTACGGTCTGTCAGGGAATTGTCGTACCATTATGGGGGGGTTCGAGCGTGGCCTTCTAAAGTTTGGCCTATACGACCAAAAAATGACGTCAAAATCCATCTTTGCCAAAAAAAAAAAATCGTGAGTTTATTAAATAGTTCAACCCAATGAAAACTTTTTTCCCAAGCTCACTAACGACAACTCCTGGGCATTCAAATACCAAAAAGGACGTCAAACTGCCAGCCTTTGGATTTCATATCAGCTATAACATAAGGAGCTACGAACCGTAGCCATTTAAACTTATTTCCTGACACGACCAAAAAAATGACGTCAAATTGCCATCTTTTTGGGCCCAAAAAAAAACAAATTGAGTTGTATTCAATAGTTCAACCCAAAGGACACTTGTTTTTTATGACACAACTCACCAGCGGTGCAAAAAACCCAAATAAGAGTCAAAATGCCCCTTTTCGGTTTCATGTCAGGGTATAACTTAACAATGGCCCCTTTCGAGCCTTTAAGTTATAACCTACACTGAAACCCAAAAACTGTATTTTACGTCATTATTTGGTTTTCACCGCCCAGTGATTTGTCGTTTTTATCCAGGAAAAAATGGTCCATTGGGGTTAACTATTTTAAACAATTTACATTTTTTTTTTTTGTGGGCCCAAAAACTGGGATTTTAGTCATTTTCGTCAGGGCAGGCTATAGATAGTTCGAATTGAGTCACTCGGGTCTTTGTTATTGTTTTTTTTTCCACCCGTAAAAAATTATCTCACTGAATTGATTTAAACCTGACTATAAACGTCGGATACCACGTTTTGTATATTGGGGCCGTTTACTTCCCGATAGCATGTTTTAAGCTTCTTTCCAAGCGCTACACTATAAGATAACGATGGCTACGTTCGAGCCCCCATCGCCGTCGCGAAGTTTTTAAAACTCTGTTTTCTTCTGGAATGTTCCCACTCCCCCTTTATTTTTTTGTTTTGACCTTTTCCCCTTTCTGGGGGGGGTTCCCGACCTCCCTAGGGGCAGAAATACATACTTTGTCTTTTATCCCCCCATGCTGTTGCCAAAAATGCTTTTTGTCTTTGTCTTGGGAAGAGATTACTTTGGTTTTTTTCCCCGGCCGGCTGATACCCCAGCTGGGAGGGAAACAGTCAAATTATATTTGAGTTTTTTGGAAAAGACATTTTTTTTTCCCTTTTAAAACATCTCTGTTATGACTGTAAGTTTTTTAAATTTATATTGATTTTTAAACTTTGATTACCCCCTTCTTTCTGGGGCCTGGGTTTGTGTGGAAGCTTTTTTGGGGATCCAAACAAGTACTTTGTAGTGGCTCTTGGGAAACTACATCTGTTTCCTATTTGAACAAAATTCCCCCTTTGTCTTAAACCTTTTCTTTGGGTTTTTTAATTTTAAACCTAGAACTTTTTTACTAACCCTTTTTTTCCATTTACTGGCGCTGGGTTTTACCCTTAATGTTGCAAGCGCCCAAAACCCTTAAAAAAAAACAACAAAAATCTTTTTATTGCCTTTCAATGACCTGGGACAGCCCGAGCAGGAAACCCTTTGGAAACATCGGAATGAGCAGGAATGGTTTTCTACGGGGTCTACAATTTCGACAAAACCTTGAACTATGCCAGGGACGTAGGTTTAAAAGCTTTAAAACTTAAAAATTTACTTTTAAAAATAGCCAAAAAACAAATAAAGGGCTCAAGGCGCTTTACAAAGGGTCCCACCAACAAAAACACTTTTCATCAAATGAACATACGCCTGTTTGGCGAATACATTTTTCCCCCAACAGGGACAAAAGTGTTTAACGGGCCAGGACTCATTTTTTCACCGGAAATGTGAGAAAGATCCTTTTCTAAGGACCACTATGGGGGCCCACGAGCTCGAACCCAGGACCTCTGATCCGACAGGGGAGTGTCATACCCCAAAGACCCAAAAAAAGGT
>NW_027625369.1:0-7108 GCF_034508935.2 Berghia stephanieae
TATATATATTATATTTATTTTGAAATATGCAGTTTACTTGATGTGTACATATTTGCATGTTGATAACCCACGCTTATTATGGTCTCTAACGTTGTAATGGAAATTCTCTCAATCATCACATAATATTATCCGTTAATTGCATCCTTTTATCAGACCTGCAAATATGATCACGTTGGGCATAGTCTTTTTATTTACCTAATCTCAAACCCCCAAACAATTGGGAAAAGTGTATTTTGTATAACATTGAGGTCGCACGAACTTGTTTCTTGGTGATCAGACTTGTATATTAGTACACGTCGTCTTGGGCCATTCAATTACTTTCCCGGTACCTTCACTTATTGCAGTGCTCCTCCATGTTTACTGTCTGAGATTCGATCCTCTTTAATGGCCGTCTGGGTCTTTCTTTTTTAAAGGTGTTTTATTTCCTTACTTTCCTTAATATTTTTCATTCTTAGTTTCTTTGTTCTATTCATTTTCATCATCATCATCATCATTCATCTTTCCATCATATCATCATCATCATCATCATAATCTCATCATCATCATCTTTTCATCATCATCATCATCGTCGTCGTCGTCGTCATCTTCATCATCATCATCATCATCTTTCATCATCATCATCATCATCTTCTTTTTCTTCTTCTTTTCTTGACGGGTATCCTGTAGTTCAGACAGTGCTCTATAAATTAAATTAAATTAACAATTCAGATAGAGCATATTAAAATGAGTTAAACGACTCACATTTCTCCCAGACAGTTGTTTCTACACTATCTATATTATGTGTTTCGTCAGTTGGGTTTTCTTGGTTGAGGAATAATTCCGTGGCATTCATTATGAGTGTTACGTGGTGCGTAAAATGTGATCGGATGTGCACGCTTTTTGAAAATATTTCTCGCCAGGATTGGTTCCCTAAACCAACTTTTTGACCTCAATAATTATTATATATAATGGACAATATCGTATCAGTACACGTCAAAACCTATTTAAAAAAAGTAAAAACCGGATGCCTGCTGGAAAAACTATTTCCTGAAACAGAGGATTATAAGCGATGCCTCATCGTAATATTTTTGCTACTATGCTATAGTAAATCGGATATTTCCTAAAATAAAAGGGTTATAATAATACAAGGAAATTGGCGACAGCTATACTTAGCCCCTGTGACCAAAAGATGCTGTGCGCTTGGCTAAGAAGCTCACAACATTGCCACGGGAAGTATAACAGACCAACACACAAAACTGTCTGTAACATGAACGTTTTAGTCTGGATAATATATTTTAGTGAGAAATTTCTCATAAACGCGTATGGCAAAAAACAATAACAAGACCTGAGTGACGTCGACTTCGAACAATCTATATTAATTAGGGGAAAAAAAAAGGGGGGGGGGGGGGTCGTGACGGTTGGGGAGGAGTGACAAGTAACAACGAA
The DNA here is from genome assembly GCF_034508935.2 of Berghia stephanieae. Taxonomy (NCBI): domain Eukaryota; kingdom Metazoa; phylum Mollusca; class Gastropoda; order Nudibranchia; family Aeolidiidae; genus Berghia; species Berghia stephanieae. The sequence goes on from NW_027625369.1 coordinate 1,426, forward strand.
ATGATGCAACCGATCCAATTTCAGTATGATACAATTTGCCTTTTTGAGAAAATAACTATCTTCCGGCTCTGAACTGAAAACCAAACCAAACAAAACAAACAAAACAGGTAATTAAAATCCTGGTCGAAAACCCGTTCTTCAAATTACATCGATCAATCAAAATAACCCTCATTTTGTCTAAAATTAAAACTCTAGAACCTGGAATATCCGTATAGTCCCAGGTTTGAGAGTTTTGGGAAAATGAGGGTCCTTTAACTCTCTCCTTACCGATCATTTTCAGTATTTTCCCAAAATGGCAGGCTTACCCAGCAGAAAAATAGATTAAAAAAATCTCAAACAAGCTCTCTACAAAACAACTTTATTGTTTTTAGTAATTAACAAAGAGCATTCTTCAAAGTTTGTGATGTGCCAAATAAATCTGATTAAGAAAAATGTATATTGTGTCGTAAAAAATGTGACGTTTTCCCATGCAGATGGTAAGGAGAGGGTTAAATCGCTCAATATTTAAAGGACGAGTTTTCTGACCAAATTTTTAAAAACGTGTTTTTTTCCTGGTACACCGGGATAATGACAGACCATTAATAATTCGGATAAAGCCACCTCTCCTCCTCTCCCCTGAAATTAGGCGTGCAAAACCTTTGATGGATCTTTATTATTTGCAGCAACGTGTTCCCTCCGAACGACGACGCGCTGCAAGTGTCGTTGTGCTGAGGTTGAGGAAAAACTCGATTGAAGTGAAGTCCCAGAGGCTGCAAGAAACCTGTAATATAAATGTGTTACATACAAAATTTTCAAAATGGAGGTCAGTCGAAATGAACCAGATCCAACAGAAAGTGACTTAATTTTTAAAAATACTTATAATAAAATATCGAACAAAAAACATATAAAAAAAAAAAAAAAAAAAACAAAAAAAAAAAAAAAAAAAAAAAAAACAAAAACAAAAAAAAAACAACAACAATAAAACAAAACAAACATAACATGCAACATAACAAAACAAAAATAAAAACAAAACAAAACAAACAAAACAAAAGCAAAACAAACAAACGAAACCGTAAAAAAAAAAACCAGATATGTAATACTTAAAGTTGACATTTCATATCTCTTCTAATTTCACATTTAGGGGTCAGATTCATAATACTGTTTTGAGACCATCGGTTAATATGTTATTATGTGCGGCTAGGTGGTCTTGTGGTATGACACTCACTTTCGGATCGGAAAGTCTGGGTTTATTTGATATCGAATTCAATTTTCACAACTTAATTCAGAATGTTCAAATAGATTTTTTAAAATAAATAAATAAAGTAAATAGAGAAAAAAAAATCCAAAACATAGAACACTTCGGGCTCAAACCACATTATTCGTTCTATGTTACTCACACAACACCTGGACTCCAGTCCTCACTTCCAATTACCCCAATCCCTTGCCATGCCTTATTTATATAATGATAAGGTGTTAACCCAATTTATTATTACACATAACTAATCAAGGCGTATTTAGTCTTTAAGACGCCGAGAAATGCAATGTTTGATGAGATTCAATAGCCATACCTGTTCCCAAAATAAAGTGAATTACTGCACATAATCGAATTATATTGTAAACATGGCGTATGGGATAAGATAACAAAAATATACAAAAAATAAAAATAAACATAAATAACCAATAAACAAACTAGCAAACAAATATATATTTAAAAAATAACAATAGCAAAACAAAATTATAAACAAAATTTAAGATATGAACTAAGAAACAAAACAAAACCAAAAAAAAAAAAAAAAAAAAAAAACAACAAAATTAACAAAAAAGAAACAAACGAAAAATTAAAAACAAAACCAAATTTGAAGAAAGAAAAAAACCAGAATAAGCAAAAAAAAAAATCCAACCCAAACTAACAAACAAATAAACAAAAAACTAGCAAGCAAACAAACAGACACACAAACATATAAAATACCCCCCCCCTTCTACCCCCCGCACCAACCCCCCTTTCTACCCCCCGCACCAACCCCCCTTCTACCCCCCGCACCAACCCCCCTTCTACCCCCCGCACCAACCCCCCCCCCAAAAAAAAAAACAAAAAAACAAAAAAAAAAACAAAAGAAAACAACACAACAACAAAAACAAAAAACAAACAAAAAACAAAAACAAAAAAAAACTAAATAAAACCGAGCAAAATCGAAAACAAAACAAAATAAAGTGTAACATCGCCTGAAACAGGCGTCATGTCTTGTCCTACATGTTAAGTAAAGTGTTGCTGTTGTCTGTTGTCTAGGGATCTCTTGTAAAGCGCATTGAGCACTTTAAGGGGTTTAATGCGCTAAATAAATGTTAAAATTTTAAAAAAAAGTGTTTTGTTTATTAGGGACAGTCAGTGTAATTGTGTGTAAACACGACAATGTTTACACAACGCAGACGCCTTCAGTTACAAGCAAAGGCTTCCCGCATATTACATTTTAATTGATTTTCTTTTGTAATGTCAACATTTGTGCTATTTTTAGTATATTTTTATATAGACTCTATCTTTAAATTTTCTTGAGTAATGTCAATATTTGTGGCTTTAACTATTTTGTCTTATATTTTAAATTTTTCTTTTGTAATTTTCAATATTTTTGGCTATTAATTATTGTTTCTATTTGTTGTTGTTGAATTTTTAGTAATGTCAATATTTGTGGTATTAACTGTTTTTTTTTCTTATATTTTTAATTTTTCTTTTGTAATGTCAATATTTGTGGCTATTAACTTTTAATTTTCTTATGTATTCTTTTTACACATTTGTGTATTTTTAAAAATCGACATAGATGTTAACGTTTTTATAGATTCATGACAACACTTTACTATTATTTATCATTCCTTTTATTCACCATCTGCTCCATCTTTTGCTTCCTTACACAAAAGCAAAGTATTGTTGTGCGACTATGTGGTCGTATAGAATGACACTTACCTTCGGAGGTCCTGGGTTTGAATTCCTCTCTGAGCGGCGCATAGTTGAATCATTGGAGAAGGCTCTTTCCTCACTTTCCCCTCACCGTACTCTGGTTAAACTGGGTACTTGGCCGTTAACAGCGTTGTCTCTGTCGGAAATAAATTGTAATATCACGTAACAGGCGTCCTACATAATGTGTCGTCCTAAATGTTAAGTATCTCCTGAGGTCCCAGATTTGAGCGTTTGTTTATTTTTTTTGGCGAGACGAGACTCATTTAAATCGATCGATATTTCAAGCACGAGTTTTCTGGCCAAAAATTTTTGAATACGGCAGAAAAAACTGGTTAAAGAGGAAAAAAACTTGTCAACGGTCAACAATTAACCTGTAGATTTTTGACCAATCAAAACATGGAAATTGTGACACACCCTCACACGTGTGGACAAACATAGTTAGTTGTTTATTAAACAATAACGTGAATGAAATCGACCTCTCTCTGATCATTGTTGTTGTTTTCATACCGCGAATAAAATTGGTGACTAGTTATCACACGATTTTATCGATCAGATTATACACTTTTAAATTTACACATAGTTTTCTGTGTTTGTTTTATTGATCAAGCGGTAGAACAGTGGGTATTTTACTTACACACACATACCATTAATAGTAAAAATCTGTTTTAGTTTGCTTTGTTACCATTCCCACTACCATTGTTTACGTTTTGACGATTGTCCGAGAGGCGTGGTTATCTACATGTCTGTTAACGTTTCATTTGTATGTAGAAACAGTATAGTCTATCATGAGCAGAGAGTCAACAAATTAATGACAGGATTCTTTCCGTGTCATTCGAACCGCCAAGATGTCATATTTTTTTGTACTATACAGTTTTTCATTTTCATAAAAAACTGTAGCTCCATCGATTTAAACCCTTTGGACGAGGAATAAATCAATTTAGTTTCATGTTAAATTCATTGGTTTGTTCTCCCAAAACCCTTTTTGCTTCTAGCCCTTGTCACTAACACTGAATTGTCATTCTGTTTATGAGATTATATTGTGAGTAATGTTCAATGTGTGTGTTAGTTCTATTTTTTAATGGTTCTTTAAAATCTTTTTTTTAAGGGATGAGGTGGGGTGACGGTGATGGTGGTGGTTGGTGGTTTAGTGTGGTGTGGAGTAGTGTGTGTGGGGGGTATGGGTTTGATTTCGACAATTCAATTCTCAAAGTCACTTAATTAATGGGGATTTGATCTCTGTTGCAGTTTTTTTTGTTGTTGTCGATGGTGATGGTGATGGTGATGATGATGATGATGATGATGATGATGTGATGATTATGTTTGTGGTGTAGTGAGATGAGAATAGTAATGTAAATGTGTTGGTAACGATGTCAATAATGCCATGACGATGAAAATGATATTGTTAATGATTAATATAATAGCAATCATTATAATGAGGAGATTAGTAATGTATTAACTTATGATGATGATGATGATGATGATGATGATGATGATGTATGATGATTTATGATGATGATGATAATGTGAGGATAATTATGATAACGATAATGATTATGATGATGATTTGATGATGTGATGATGACGACGACGACGATGGGTGATGATGATGATGTTGATAATGATTATGATGACCTTGATTACGATGATAACGACGACGACGATAATATTAATGGCAACAATAGTGCCTAAATTCCTTACTTTTGAATTAAGCATTGAAGGCGGTAACGAACTTGTTAAATTCGGATAAAAAAGACAATGGGTTGAAGCCGCTTTTGATGAGAATAACAAAATGCTATGATGACTGGAATGATAGGACTAATATCACAGGACCGCTAATGGCCTGGCCTTATCAAGTAAATGATCGTTTTCTTTTGAAACAAGACTCTATAAATGCTATTGATGCTATGTGTTTAGGTAATGTAAATATTGCTGCTCGACGCTCGAAGAAATAAATAACAATGTGAAATTGCATGTAAACTTCAATTTAAAATACAAAAAACAGATAAAATGGATGTTTTGTATTTCCTTCTTTACCAACAAAACAGGATGAATGAAACACTACAGACGAATGAGATAATGGGGCAGTGGCGTTGTTAATATCTTTCCCAATCTTCCCTTTGTTATATCATTTTTGTCTTGTCGGTGAGAGTAAATTACGTGTTCCTCCTCTCAATCTTGACCTCAAATTAGGTTCAATGACCTCGATTGGATTGCCCTCACAGTGATATAGGGGAAGTCGCGCATCTTTTGTTAAAACTCCCTGATTTGACAGGGCTGCTTTGAAAACTGTTTCCGGTTCATTTCTTTTTTACTATAAAGTATAGTTAGCCCTTTGATAAATGGTCAGAAATGTAGTGCTGCCTGATTGAAACCATGAAATCATGTCAGCTTTCATATTTACTGAAAATGGAACATTGAAGTGACCATGGGCCACCGAATGGTAGCGTTGTCCAATACAATACATTTGGGTGCTTCGAGGGAAGGCAACAAACGGTGTTTGGCCAGTCTTCAAACAAACTTTGCATTGACCCCAGAATGATATTCTCTACCTTTTTAGATGATACAGAGAAGACTTAATGGCCATGGCATCCTTTTAACTATCCAGTATCTTCACCACCTGCTAGAATAACAATGATCCTCTGTCTAGAACCCGTAGGCCTTTTTCTATCCGAATCATAAGACATTCAATATTTTGTCGGATGTATGTTTAGCCACCAGCTCCATACATCTTTAGATGATAACCTTTCAAAGTTG
>NW_027625370.1:0-2500 GCF_034508935.2 Berghia stephanieae
GGACCTTGTTTTATGGCAGAAACGGATATTATTATTATTATTATATTATTCGTTGTCTGGATATCCGTGCTAACATTTCATTTCTAACCCATCGTGTCTAAACGGTATTATATTATGTCGGAAATTAACGTGGTGCTAGAACTCGATAAGTTATAGCCACTAATATTATGAAACACTTTGATTCTTTTCAATTCTTTGGGATGGAGAAATATTTCTTATAAAACGAAAGGCCCGATGTTCGCATCTCTTTGTGTCATTTCAATTAATTCTAAATAATATGTGGTCTTGTGTCTGACTCTCGCTTTCGGATCGGAAAGTCCTGGGTTCAAGCCTCGTTCGGCGCATGGGTGAGTCCTTGGAGAGAAAAAAAAACACTCTTTACTCACATTCGCTCATCGTACTCAGAGTGTAAAATGAGTACCAGGCCGTTAACAGCGTTGTGTCTGTCGAAAAAAAAAATTAATGTAATATCGCCTAACAGGCGTCATGTCATGTCTTGTTCTACGTGTTACGTGTTGCTGTTGGCCAGGGACTCTTTGAAAATCGCTTTGAGCATGTTTAGTGGGTGTATTATTGCGCTATATAAAAGCTCGAGTTTTAAGGTTAATTCCACTTTGCAGGGTCTTGTCCATTCGGGCGCAACACCGATTTGTGACGCTGGGTTACTTCAGTGTAATGTCGGTGTCTTTTTATAGTCGGGATGCGTTGCTGTTGTTGTTGTTGTTGTTGTTGTTGTTGTTGTTGTTCTAAATTCTAAATTGAGCTTTTATATAGCGCGATATCCATTAAACAAACTCAGAGCGCTAGACAATGGGTCCCTGGTTAACAGCAAAACGTAACATGTAGAACGGGACATGACGCCTGTTAGGCGTTATTATAACTTTTTTTTTGTTCAGACAGAGACAACGTTGTTAACGGCCAGGTACTCATTTTACACATGAGTACGATGAGAGAATGTTAGTAAAGAGCCTTTTCCAAGGACTCAACTATGCGCTGAGCGAGGCTCGAACCCAGGACCTTCCGATCCGAAAGCGAGTGTAATACCACTAGACCACATCGCCGCACGTTGTTGTTGTTGTTGTCGTTGATGTCGTTGTTTGTATCGCAGGTATAGAATGGTGGCGGTTATGATGAGATTGAGATGATTAGGGAGTTGGTTTGGATTGCGATATTTTCTTGTTAGTGATTTTATCATGTGTCTGGCTGGATACGACTTGAAATTGGACCTAGACTATACAGATAGGTCCATGTCTTTCTTTATTATTATTTTTAATGTGATATTTAATCTTGGTGTGTATGTGTGCTAAGGTTTGTGTGTGTGTGTGTGTGTAGTGTGTGTGTGTGTTTGTGATGTAGTGTAGTGTAGTGTGTGTGTGTGTGTGTGTTGGTGCTTATCAATCAAGATTCCTGTGTTATTGGATGTGCATTGTTTACTGTTAGAGTTTTATGAGTGCGATATTTTATATCGGTAGAAAAGATGATGATAATGACGACGATGATGATGATAATGACGACGACGACGATGATGATGATGATGATGATGATGATGATGATGATGATGATGATGATGATGATGATGATGATGATGATGACGACGATGACGACGACGACGACGATGATGATGATGATGATGATGATGATGATGATGATGATGATGTTGATAAGTTACGATTTCAATGACAATGTTTCCACACTAGTGATTTTTTTAAAATGTCGATGGTTAGAATAAGATCATGTTTTTATGACAGATTATGTGATACCTACCTTCTTTGAATATCTCTCTGTGTGTTTGCGTGTTTGTGCGCTCGCGTCTGTGTAAGAGATTTAGAAATACATATAGAGAGGGAGGAGGTAGAGAGACATAGAGACAGAGAGGTAGAGAACAATAGAGACAGAGAGAGAGAGAGAGAGAGAGAGAGAGAGAGAGAGAGAGAGAGAGATTTTCTTTAATTTTTTCTAGCTCTGTAGCTCAGACAGATTCCTCTGTCTTATCGTTTTGATCACATATTACCCAATGGGCTGTCAACTTTTCGGTTGCTTGTTTTTTTTTTTAACTCTACCGTTCGTCTTACGAACCAAATCACCATACACCATTTAACTCTTTCCTTACCAATCAATTTCAGTATTTTCCCAAAATGGCAGACTTTTCTCTACGAAACAAGTTTATTTTCTTTTTAATTAAACAAAGGCCATTCTTCAAAGTTTATGATGTACAATTAAATCTGAATAAGAAAAATGTATATTGTGTCGTAACAAATGTGACGATTTTGCTGTAGGTGGTAAGGATAGGGTTAAATATACAACTTTATTAGTGGAAAACTGAATTCATAGCGACCACTGATGCATGGTAGAAAATAGCATAGATTAGGTATAAGTTGCATATATCATACTACAGTCCCAACCAAAGCGTATGAACATTTTTGAATAAAGAAACAGACAAACAAGGCTAAACAGAGCAGCTAAAAAAACATTAAAAAAAAAACAACAACAACAACCTAAC
>NW_027625371.1:2500-7111 GCF_034508935.2 Berghia stephanieae
CAATAACAAAGGCCTGAGTGACGTCATCTTCGAACTATCTATACACAAACGCGGATGGCAAAAACAATAACAAAGGCCTGAGTGACGTCATCTTCGAACTATCTATAGATAGTATGCAGATGACGTCACTCAGGCCTTTGTTATTGTTTTTGCCATCCGCGTTTGTGAGTTGTTCTCACTAAACTGTATTAACCAGACTATAAAAGTTCATGGTTACACAGAGTTTGTGTGTTGGTCCGTTATACTTCCGGATGGCAATGTTGTGAACTCCTTGGCCAAGCGCATTCTATCTATATAAATTGCTATAGATAGAATGCGCTTGGCCAAGGAGTTCACAACATTGCCATCCGGAAGTATAACGGACCAACACACAAACTCTGTGTAACCATGAACTTTTATAGTCTGGTTAATTCAGTTTAGTGAGAACAACTCACAAACACGGATGGCAAAAACAATAACAAAGGCCTGAGTGACGTCATCTGCATACTATCTATACTCCAGCTCCATGGGTCCAATGGCTCTGATAGACCTACTTTCGTTTTGAGGAAACTCCGATTTCATTCAAATGTAATAGCAAAATTATTATGAGGCATACCTTTTACCTTTGTTTTTAAAAAAGTACAGTTCAAGAATTGCTTTTCTCCGGCACTCATCTGGTTTGACTAAAAATAGATTTTGAGGCGCTATGATATCCTTTCCACAATGAAAATTCTTGATGTCATATCGTAAAATATGATACCTATTAATAATAGCACAATAATAGTACATTATGATAAAACAAATGTTATATGTAGAGACAATGGAGGGGTATAGATAGAACGAAGTTGACGTCACCCAGGCCTTTGTTATTGTTTTTTGACATCTTGTTTTTGAGTAATTTTCACTAAACTGTATTAACCAACCCTATAAACGTTCAAGTTAGATACACATAATTTTGTGTGGTGGTCCGCTATAATTCCGGATGGCAATGTTGTGAATTTCTTAGCCAAGCTCACACTATCTATAATGATCATTTTTTTTGACCGCCTGGGCCCGTGTTCATGAACGCGAAAGACTTGAAAAAATCGATTTCATGTGAGCTGACTAAGCAAGTCCCAGACTAAAATCACGGCACCGTCTAAGTTTGGCCAAGTTTTATTCCGTCATTTGCTGAGGCCGTACTTCAGCATTGTCTGAGACTAGTTCCTAGGATACATAGCGTCGACAAGATAGCAGCTATTTATAGATTGAGTAGCTTCGATTCGGAATGACAGAGGCAAAAGTGTCCTGTTCCTATTGATACTGGCTTAAAAAAAACTGTAAGATCGTCGAAAGTACACATTTTGTGAGTAAAAACTAAAAAAAAAAAAAAATACCCAAAAAACCTTAATCGGCTGGCAAGTTGCGAGTGAATGGAAACTCAAAATGGAAGGGTTTGCTTCAAAGAACAAAAAAAAAAAGAAAAAAAAAAAAAAGAAAGAAAGAAAAAAGAAAGAAAAAAAAAAGAGAAAAAAAAAAACAAAAACAAAAAAAACCTAATAGAAAGTATAGGTAGTATGCGCTGGGCTAAGAAGCTCACGACATTGTCATCCGGAAGTATAACTGCTTGTTTGTTTTTTTTTTTGTTTGTTTGTTTTTGTTATTTGTTTTTTGTTTTGTTTTTATTGGTTCAATTGGTTTTAGTTTCAATGAAACTTTCAGAGGCCTAAATATAAAATTGACAGTCGACCATGGACATCATTGTAGTCTAATTAGTCGACAGCGAATAGATTCATCATACAAAAGTAAGTTCAAATATGAAACGGAACGAAATATGATCTATACCGAATGTGTTGCTAACTTCCTCTTTGAAAATCTTCTATGCAAGAACCTAGCTAGTCAGAGAGTAGACAACGTTAATGAAATCCGGGTTTTTAGTCACTTGCTCCGCTTAAGCTTAAGACTAGCAAGTCATTTACTTGTGTAGTAAGTAACTAAATCTAGTCCGCTTACATGAAATTGGTTGTTCTTCGAAGCAAACCCTTCCACTTCGAGTATCCGTTCACTCGCAACTTGCGGGCCGATTAGATTCGTTTTTTAAAAATATCTTTTTAGTTTCAAATCGCTAAAATGTGAACTTTCAACTATCTGTAATTATCTTTAAATCAATCAAAATCGACTTTTTAACCACGAAATACAATAGGGAGACTGTTCTGACCCATAGTTTATTGTACTCTATTAGTAATGCCTTCGTGCATGTACATGTGATTCAGGCTACAATCTACATAGCCTTCTTGTACTATCTAGTAGTGCCAGACAACCAAGTAGCAGCAAGACTGGAGCGGAAGATGCGAAGGTATCAACATTTATTTATAAATCAAGTAGGCTACATGCATTGCATTGTTTTGATCAATGACAAAGGCGGAAGAAAAATTACCAAATTACAACCATCTCTATGTATACCAAATGACGCGCGGAAAAACCATTTTCCATTCCCATAATTTTAGAAAATCAGTAGCACCGACGTGCACCTATTTGTAGGTCTGATAACCCAATTTATTATGGGCTCATTGTTGTAATGGGCATCTCAAAAAATGACGTAAAATACGTCCATTACGACAATGTTAAACTAGGCCCATAATCGTAGGATGTCAGACCTGCTTATATGTACACTTTGGTAGGGCCTCTTCGGACACATTTTGAAAAGAAATTCTTAGTAAATCAATGATAAAGCCGTGGCGAGATGCCTCACACGACACACTGAAAACCGTTCAGAGGGCCACTGTCATTCCAAACAAAGACCTGCTTAGTAAGAAGATTGACTTAAAAAAAAATAAAAACAAACTAGAGCATTTCTTTAGCGCAATATCCACTAAAACGTGCTCAAAGCGCTTTACAAAGGCTCCATGTCCAACAGCAACACGTAGACCGAAACTTTGAAGTATGTTAGGCGATATTACAATTTTTTCCGACATAGACAACGCTCTTAACGGCCAGGTACTCATTTTAACTTGAGTACGGTGAGAGAATATGAGTAAAGAGTCGTTTTTAAGGACTCAACTATGCATGAGCGAGGCTCGAACCCAGGACCTCCCGATCCGAATACGAGTGTCATACCACTAGACCACATAGCGGCAAAAAAAAAAACCAACCTTTAAAACTTTAAAAACCTCCGACGACTTCGAGAAATTACAAACATTGCCCAAGGATATTAAATCTATGTTTTTATATAAAAACAAAAAATAGCCCCTCAGCCTGAGTTTATCGCGGTTTATAAAGGTAACGAACAATAGAAATTGCTTACTACATAAGTTGGTTAATGTAAAAGGTGTTGCTCGAAGCTCGAAGTTTTTGCTTAGTCATTTTAACAACTTCACTACAAATTATCTCATTCGTCTATAGTGTTTCATTCATCTTGTTTTGTTGATAAAGGGGAAAGCCGAAACGTCCATTTTATCTGGGGGTTTTTTTTTGTATATTAGATTGAAGCTAACATTCAATTTCACATTGTTATTTATTTCTACCTTTTCAACCGTGCGGCTATGTGGTCAAGTGGTATGACACTCGTTTTCGGATCGGAAGGTCCTGAGTTCAAGCCTCTCTCGGCGCATAGTTGAGTCCTAGGAAAGGCTCTTTACTCACATTCTCTCACCTACTCAGGTGTAAAATGAGTACCTGGCCGTTGACAGCGTTGTCTCTGTCCGGAAAAAAATTGTATTAGGCGTCATGTCTCGTTCTACATATTAGGCCTATGTGTTGCTGTTGGTCAGGGACCCCTTTTTAAAGCGCTTTGAGCACATTCAGTGGATATTGCGCTTTATAAAAGCTTTTTTTAATTTTTACCTTTGGTAAGACGCTTGTCAATCGCAAAGTAGTTTATCCCAGATCCATTAGACAAACTATCAAATCACTGCTACTGGGTGGATAGTGGATAGGGTCGTCATAAAAATCTCAACATCATTGGGGATCGATCTCGGGCCATTTGCGTGTACAGCGAGTGCTCTACCAACTAAACTATCGGGTTCCCCTAACGAAACAACGAAGCTGGAGAGACCTCGTAAGTGAAGTCATTAAGTCTGTTAATCATTTCAGTTGCCATTCTCATATGCAAATTGATGTGAGCTGCCGGGTGGGTTCCTGACCTCCTAGTGGGCAGGGAGGCACTTACTGCGTCTTCTATCTCCCTAAATTGCCTAAATCTGTTTTCCAACTTGCTTTCTGTCTTTGTCTTAGAATGAAATTACTTGGTTTTGTCCTGGTCCTGGCCAGATGCCCTGGCTGAGAGGGAAACAGTCAAAAAGATAGTTATTTTAGGAGATGATATTTTTTCCTTGTAAATCATCTCTCTAATTAAAGCACTGTATTCTGTTTTCTTTATATTTATCTATGATTTGTAAAACATGTGAGTGTGTTCCTCTTAGTGGGGACTGTGCTTGTGTCTGGGTGGACTTTTAGGTGATTAAACTAATACTTTGATAGTGTGCTCTTGGAATCACAATATTTCTTTTTTTAACCAACCCCTTTGTCTTTCCTTTTTTTGGGTCTTTAATTTAAATTCTAGAACTTTTTACTACCATTTTCTTCCCTTTTTTCTGATATACCCCTTATATGTTGCAAGTGCCGTAAAACCCTTAAAAAACAAAACAAAAAATC
>NW_027625372.1:0-7103 GCF_034508935.2 Berghia stephanieae
AACTCGGAAATGAAGGGGCGAGGAAAAACAACGAATCCCAAATTTTATTTAAAAATGAATTGCGGGGTGTGAAAAAATTTTTAAAAAAATCCGGGGAAACATCTACGACAAAAAAAGGAAAACCCAAAGGGTTGGGCTGAATTTTAAAAAGAGTTCATCCCCCAAAACCCCTTTTTATGAAAAGGGAAACCAAAAAAGCTGGGAATTTAAAAAATTAATTTTTATTTGCCCAAAAATGGAGGTTTTAAGGGTCCTTTTAAATTCAAAAGGGGTGTGTGTATAATTTAAACAAATTTGCTTTTCTTTGGGGGGCCGTAAAAAAATGTGGCCCAAGAATGCAAAAGACCCTACAATAAATATGGCACGAAAGGGGGAAATTTCGGGAAGGGTTTTGAAGGGGCTTTTCGTGTCCCTTTTTCAGAAATTTTTTTTTCCAAACCGGGGGTTGGAAAAAAATCCTTTTTTTTTGGTGGGGAAAAAACAAACGGAAAAAAAAAATTGGGCAATTATTCCTGTTTTATTTGTTTTTCATTTTACCGCAGGCTTAAAAGCAAATGAAAAAAACAATTAAATATTTTGAACCCCGGCAAAACTTCATGGGGAGTGATTCGCCCACTAAATTTAAAAGTTAGAAAACCGCAGAAAGGGGAAAATTTGTTTTTTTTGATGACATCACGGGCTTTGCGATGCTGGTTGTGGGAAATTCCAAACAAATGGGTAAAACTTTTCCCAAAAAGGGAGTCAGGAAAAACCAGTAAACCCCCAAAAAAAAAGGGGGCAGATTTGTCCTTAACTATCAGACAAAAATCAGTGGGAATTCCCTGGGAAGGGAAGTATTTTTTTTTAAAAAAATATTTACGAGGCCCGGGGGTTTTTGGGTTCAATTTTTTCAAAAAAAATTTTTACGCAAAATGCGGGGCCGAGAAAAGGTTTCCCCGGGGGGATTAATTCCCAAAAAGAAAAAAGGCATTTTGACAAACCTTTTGTTAATGCCCCTTAAAAAGGGGGAAACTTTTTGGGAGGAAAATGGCCCCCGGGAAAAAAAATTTCCGGCGGAAAACCCCCAAAAGAAAAAGGGATTTTGATTTTTTTGATTTTTTTTTCCAATTTAAAATTTTTTGTCCCTTTTTTTTAAATATTTTTTTTCGTTTTTGAGAATATAGATTTTTTCATTTAAAAAAATTAAAATATGGGGGGAGAAAAAAAAAAAATCAATTTTTCCCAAAACTATTTCTTTAAAGCAAAAGAAGGGAGAAAGGGAGGAAAATTTTTATAGGGCCAAGGGACTGTTTTTGCTTTGGGTTTTCGTGTTTAAAAATTTTTTGTAATTTGGTGAATTGGGTTTTGTTTTCAATATATAAAGGGGGGCCCCTAAAATAAAAAAAAAAGATTTCCCAATTGAAAATGGGGCCAGAAAATATTTTTTCCCGTGTGATATTTTCCAAAGACGTTTTTATTACAATATTTACCCCAGGCGTGTAAAAGTGGGGCCCTATGCCGGGCGGTTTGTGGTCAGGGGGTAGAAATTTTTTTTCTCAAGGGAGTTGTCGGGGTATGAAATGCGGGGTTTGTTTTTTAAAAGCAAATTTTTAAAAAAAAACCAAAATTAAAAATGACAAAAAAATTTGAAAACCCCCTAAAATTTTTATTTTTGTTCCCCCCAAAATGGGAAAAATTTTAGGGGAAAAATTTTGGCCCAAAAAAAAAAGGGGGTTTTGGAAAAAGTGTTTTCAAATTTGAGTTGTAATGATCCCCGCTTTAAATTTAAACGAACCCGTTTTTTTTGCTCTCCGAAAAATGTTGTTTCAGGATATGCGGGCGTTTTTTCTCAAGGGGAGAATGGTTATCCCAAAATTTGGGGTTTTTGAAATGCCCAAAATTTAAAATTAAAAAAAAGGAAGATTTAAATTTAAAAAGTAAATAAATAAATAAATAGTAAATAAATAAATGTAAAAAAAACAAAAAAATAAAAAATTTTAAAAAAAAAGATTTAAAAAAAAATAAAAAATATTTTTAAAAAAATGAAAAATAAAGAAAAAAAATAAAAATCACGAATAAATAAGTAAAAAAAATAAACAAAAAAAAAAAAAAAAAAAAAAGAAGGAAGGAGGGGGGGGGGGCCGGCGGCAGGGGGGGGGGGGGGAAAGGGGAAAGGGGAAGGGGAAAGGGGGAGGGGGAAAGGGCCCCTAGGTACGAAAAAAAAGGAATTTTAAAATTTATTTTCTGTTTTCCGTATTAATTGATTAACTCATCGATTTGATACTTTGGTACTTTTTTTAAAAATTTGGGGGAAAAATATTGAAAATGGGCTTTTACATAGAAAATTTTCTTTACTATCTTAAATTAAAAAACTAAAAAAAAAAAAATTTTTTTGATATACCCCTAAATTTTGTCTCAAAAAAAATAAATAAGAGGGTAAAAGTAACCCGGGGAAAAATAAAAACTGTTGGTTTGGGGAGTTAAAATTTTTAATTTTTATTTTACGATTTGGCTTTTTTTTATGATAAAATTCATTTCCCAAAAAAAAAATTTTAAAATTTTGCCCTCAATTTTGATTGTAGTTTGTTTCAGTGTGACGATAGGAAAAGGGGGCCTGTTGGGGTGAAGCACCATCATTACAGTTCAACCAGCATCATATTCCGGGTTTTCCCCTTTTCTTCATTATTCATCTTTTTATTTATAATTTGTTCAATTCCACGGGTTTGTTTGGGTTTTTTTAACTAAGGTTTGTTGATAACAAACCCCCATGAGATGTTTTTTGTTGTTTTTGTTTTTTTGTTGTTTTGTTTGTTGTTGTTGGTTGTTGTTGTTGTTAGTCCGTGTATTCCTTCTTGTTCATAGGACGTTTTCCCCCCCTTTGGATTTCTGTTTGTTTGGGGGTTTTTTAAAAATAAAAAATAATAAAAAAAAATAATAAAAATAATAAAATTTTAAAATAAAATTTTAATAAAAAAATTAAAAATAATTTTGTTAATAAAATTATTTTGATGGTATTATTTATAAGAATTTAAAAATCGAAGTAAGTAATTTTTATAATATATTTAAAAAAATTTTAAAATTAATAATATTTATTTTTAAAATTTATATTTTGTTATAGAAATTTTTAGTATATAAAAAAGATATACTATATTTTTTTCCGGGTTTGGAAAAGAAAAGTTTTTTGGTTTGTTGTTGTTGGTTTTTGGTTATTCGTCGTGTCCGTGGTTCTTTTTGCTGTTTTATTTTTGAAATACCGTTTTATAATTTTTGTTAAAATTTAAACGCACCAACAGACAGCCATAACAAGAACAAGACGAGTTCTTGTCCGAACTTGCCAAAAAAAAAAATAAATCAAAATATCAAGTCTTTTTTACTGAATATATGAATATATGAAAGAAAAACAAAACAAACAAAACACAATAAAGCAAATCAAAACAACTTAACACGCAAACTAAAAACTCGTCTTTTGACATAACTCCACCAGTGCTTCGTAACCAGAGCTGCCAACGTGAAATTTCCAAAAAAGTCGTAGTTTTCCAAGAGGAAAAAAAAAAGAAAAGAAAATCACTTTAAATAGCTTTAGAAATTAATAATTTGCTCTCAGAATTGTCAAAAAAAATTGCTCCATAAGTCCTGAATATACATTAACTTTATTTCCACATTTGACAAAATGTGATATTTTGTACATTTACATATTTGTGTTTGTGTTTACTGTCTCCTGACGAAGCCAAGGGCCGAAACGTTGTTGTTTTGTGTTGTTCCCTTATATACGAGTCACATCTACTCACTTTATTTTTTATCTCCTGAATATAGGTTCTGAGGACTGAACTTTCATTTCAACAATATTTTTTTTTAAGGTCAATATCCCTATGCCTATGTGTATTGTCGTTTGTATAAGATGAAGTGACGACAAACATTGGGTGTCTCTCTCATCCCTGAGGTTAAAAAAAAATAATAGAAAAAAAGAAGATTTGTGCGGCTATGTGTCTTGTGGTATGACACTCGCTTTCGGATCGAGCCTCGCGCTCGCGCATAGTTGAGTCCTTGGAAAAGTCTCTTTACTCACTTTCTCTCACCGTACTCGGTGTAAAATGAGTTAACCTGGCCGTTAACAGCATTGTCTTTGTCCGAAAATTGTAATATCGCCTAACAGGCGCATGTCCCGTCCTACATGTTAAATGTTACTGTTGACCAGGGACCCCGTGTAAAGCGCTTTGAGCACATTTAGTGGATATTGCGCTATAGAAAGCTCATTTTTTTTATTTTTAAAAAATCTTAACCGCAAAGTGTCGACAAACATTTTGGGTGTCTCTCATCCCTGAGGTTTTAAAAAAATAGAAAAAAAAATAGATTTATTGAGTCAAAGAGACGTATTCAGTTCTGTAGCTGGAGACAAAAAATAAAACAAAAAATCGTATTTTTACGGACTTTTCGTCCTGCAAGCATGTCTTGTTTATAATCCAAGAGGAGCCGTGTATCGAAACGAGAGTAGGTGCCCAAATTGTTGAGTCCTTTGTCCAAGATTTCATGTCAGTTCCTGACTCATAGAGAAACGGGAAGTCCTTGTGGTTTGTGTAAAGGAGTGCACGATACCACCGTGTAGTCTAGTGTTTATATCAATTTTTGCCTTCTGTAAAAAAAAAAAAACTCAAAAAAATAAAGAAAAACACTCATTAAAAAAAAAGAGATTTTCCATAGCGCAAATAAAAAAATAATAAAATAAAGAAAAACACTCATTAAAAAAAAAGAAGAGATTTTACATAGCGCAATATCCACTAAACGTGCTCAAAGCGCTTTACAAAGTTTATTTAATCTTAGGCTTTCGCCAATAATTCATACAATTTGATTGATGACACCATACACGAAAGTGAGAAGAAAAAAAAGGTAAATGGAACCAAAGAATAAACTGATACAAGACGTCCCTGGCCTACAGTAACAATTGACATGTAGGACGAAACATGATGCCTGTAAGCGATATTACAATTTTTTTTTTCTGACAGAGACACTCAACGCTGTTGACGGCCAGGTACTCATTTTACACCTGAGTGTACAGTGAGAGAAATGTGACTAAAGAGCCTTTTCCAAGGACACAACTATTATGCGCCGAGCGAGCTCGAACCCAGGACCTTCCGATCCGAAAGCGATCGGAAAACGCACATAGATATTAATTATAGAAATTATATGATTCTACTCGTGGCAACAATATTAGAATCTTTATTTAGTCTAACCCTCTCCTTACCAACTACAGAAAGTCGTCACATTCGTTACGATACAACCAACATTTTTCTTATTCAAATTTTCTTTTGTACATCATCAAATTTAAAGACAATGAATAGAGCCCATTGTTTTGCTAAAGACGATTATTATCGCAAAACTTATAGATACTGCTATTATGTCAGAGTGATAAAAAAAATATTTTTGTGTTAATTGGTTGAAGTTTTGGGGAAAATCAGAAATGGCTCGTAAGAGAGGTTTAAGACATAGCCCCACAGACAGGCTGTATTTTTCTATGCATAGCCCCTGCCTACATAGGACAGAATTCAAATTGTAAGCCTCACACAATAACTGCCGCCGTCTGGAATTGAAAAACAAAATAAATCACGTATTAAAAATTTGGCCAAAATACTCGTCCCTTTAAATAAAGATCCATCGATTAACTCTCTCACCCTAACACCGACTATTTCCGTAGTTTACCAGGGTTACTTTTACCCCATCCTATTTTTACATTTTATGAGACAAATTATAGGCGTATCTAGTATCAAAACTAATGTGTTAATTTTTACATGTCAATGATAGTTGAATAAAACTATCTATGTACATGCTCATTTTAATACCTTTTTTTTCCAATTTTGAAAAGTAGCAACAAATCTCAGTTCAAATGACATCCATCTTGTCAAAAAATCTTATATTCGAAGTCCTGGACTTCGAGTTTGTCAGTTTCTGACAAGGTGAAGGTGTTTGACTTACTTGGCTGATGCCTCTTGGGTCCTGGCGAGCATAGGGCCTCAACATCACTCTTCCACCATCTTCTTCTGTCCTTGGCACAGACCTTTGCCGCACTCCATGTAAGATTGGAGACGCACAAATCTTGGTGAAGGCTCTTCTCCTCCAATCTGTTTTGGACGACCCCGTTTCCTCTTGCCCTGTGGGTTCCATTCTCCTTACCAACAATAGAAAATCGTCACATTCGTTACGATTCAACCAACATTTGTCTTATTCAAATTGCTCATGTAAAATTTAAATAAAATGAACAATGTGTTATCGAGCATGTCTTTCCAAAGACATTTATCACAAGAAGTTTACTGCGGTTGTGTTTGATAAAATATCTATTTTTTGTGTCAGTTGGGTGTGAAGTTTTGGGGAAATCCTGAAAATGGCTGGTAAGGAGAGAGTTAAAGGGCTCTTTCTGCAGGTATGGCCAACCAACTCATCGCCACTTTCGCGTCTGACCTGGACATCCTGAAAGTGTTTTAGGCGATTGATATTTGAAGGACGAGTTCTTTGGTCAAAATTTTATGACTTTTTTTTTTTTCAGAGCGTGACAATATTCGGAGTGTCTTATGATTTTAGCGTTGTCCTAAATTTTAAATCATGTAATATGTCTTGAGTTCGATTCAATATTTCTATTACCCTTCCTTTACTCTCTCCTCTCTCTCTCTCATCTCTCCTCTCTCTCTCTCTCATCTCCTCTCTCTCCCTCTCTCTCTCACTCTATCTACTATCTCTCCCTTTCTTTCTCTCCCCCCCCCTCTCTCTCTTTATCTCACTCACTCTCTAACTCACTTACTCTCTCCCATCCCCCCCCTCTCTCTCTCTTTCTCTCTCTCTCTCTCTCTGTCTCTCTAATAATAATAATAATAATAATAATAATAATAATAATAATAATAATAATAATAATAATAATAATAAATAATAATAATAATATAATAATAAACAATAATAATGATAATAATAATAACAATTCTTATCATTCTCCCTAGGTCGGCTAGGCATCCTTATCTATCTTAAACAGTTCGCAACTTGACATGATGCATACCCCACCACACGAAACCCTTCTCCCCGTCACTACATTTTTTCGGGTTTATCACTGTGCTGGTTAATAACTGTTTTATTTTTAACTGTTC
>NW_027625373.1:0-7097 GCF_034508935.2 Berghia stephanieae
TTTACATAGTCCCAGGTTCACTCCCCACTGGTACACACCTCCTATAGTGTCAGGTTCATTCTCCTCTGGTACCAAGCTCTCATATCCGGCTTCAACTTTCAATGGTATCCATCTCCCTTTAGTCCCAGGTTTATTTCGCACTGATATCCTGTTTACATAGTCCCAGGTTCACTCCCCACTGCCGCCCACCTCCTATAGTGTCAGGTTCATTCTCCTCTGGTACCAAACTCTCATATCCGGCTTCAACTTTCAATGGTATTCATCTCCCTTTAGTCCCAGGTTTATTTCCCACTGATATCCTTTTTACATAGTCCCAGGTTCACTCCCCACTGGCGCCACCTCCTATAGTGTCAGGTTTCTCTCTCCTCTGGTACCCAACTCCCAAATCCGGCTTCAACTCCCAATGGTATCCACCTCCCTTTAGTCCCAGGTTTATTTCCCACTAATATCGTGTTTACATAGTCCCAGGTTCACTCCTCACTGGCGCCCACCTCCTATAGTGTCAGGTTCATTCTCCTCTGGTACCAAACTCTCATATCCGGCTTCAACTTTCAATGGTATCTATCTCCCTTTAGTCCCAGGTTTATTTCCCAATGATATCCTGTTTACATAGTCCCAGGTTCACTCCCCACTGGCGCCCACCTCCTATAGTGTCAGGTTCATTCTCCTCTGGTACAAACTCTCATATCCGGC
Organism: Berghia stephanieae; assembly: GCF_034508935.2. Taxonomy (NCBI): domain Eukaryota; kingdom Metazoa; phylum Mollusca; class Gastropoda; order Nudibranchia; family Aeolidiidae; genus Berghia; species Berghia stephanieae. The sequence goes on from NW_027625373.1 coordinate 694, forward strand.
TTCAACTTTCAATGGTATTCATCTCCCTTTAGTCCCAGGTTTATTTTCCACTGATATCCTTTTTACATAGTCCCAGGTTCACTCCCCACTGGCGGCCACCTCCTATAGTGTCAGGTTTCTCTCTCCTCTGGTACCCAACTCCCAAATCCGGCTTCAACTCCCAATGGTATCCACCTCCCTTTAGTCCCAGGTTTATTTCCCACTGATATCCTGTTTACATAGTCCCAGGTTCACTCCTCACTGGCGCCCACCTCCTATAGTGTCAGGTTCATTCTCCTCTAGTACCAAACTCTCATATCCGGCTTCAACTCCCAATGGTATCCACCTCCCTTTAGTCCCAGGTTTATTTCCCACTGATATCCTGTTTACATAGTCCCAGGTTCACTCCTCACTGGCGCCCACCTCCTATAGTGTCAGGTTCATTCTCCTCTGGTACCAAACTCTCGTATCCGGCTTCAACTTTCAATGGTATCCATCTCCCTTTAGTCCCAGGTTTATTTTCCACTGATATCCTTTTTACAGAGTCCCAGGTTAACTCCCCACTGGTGTGAAATTCCCTGAGTCCTAGGTTCACTCCCCACTGGCGCCCACCTTCTATAGTGTCAGGTTCATTCTCCTCTGGTACTCAACTCCCATATCCGGCTTCAACTTTTAATGGTATCCATCTCCCTTTAGTCCCAGGTTTATTTCCCACTGATATCCTTTTAACACAGTCCCAGGTTCACTCCCCACTGGCGCCCACCCCCTTTTTTGTCAGGTTCATTCTCCTCTGGTACCAAGCTCTCATATCCGGCTTCAACTTTCAATGGTATTCATCTCCCTTTAGTCCCAGGTTTATTTCCCACTGATATCCTGTTTACATAGTCCAGGTTCACTCCCCACTGGCGCCCACCTCCTTTAGTGTCAGGTTCATTCTCCTATGGTACCAAACTCTCATATCCGGCTTCAAATTTCAATGGTATTCATCTCCCTTTAGTCCCAGGTTTATTTCCCACTGATATCCTTTTTTACATATTCCCAGGTTAAATCCCCACTGGTGTGCAATTCCCTGAATCCCAGGTTCACTCCCCACTGGCGCCCACCTTCTATAGTGTCAGGTTCATTCTCCTCTGGCACCCAACTCCTATAGTTCGGCTCGGATACCCACAGTTATCCATCTCCCACAGTCCAAGGTTAACTCCCAATTGGTGTGCACTTCCCTGAGTCCCAGGTTCACTCCATACTGGCGCCCATCTCCTATAGTGTCGGTTTCATTCTCCTCTGGTACTCAACTCCCATATCCGGCTTCAACTTTCAATGGTATCCATCTCCCTTTAGTCCCAGGTTTATTTCCCACTGATATCCTTTTACACAGTCCCAGGTTAACTCGCCACTGGTGTGCAATTCCCTGACTCCCAGGATCACCCCCCACTGTTGCCAAACTCCCATAACTTTGCCGGATATTGTCGGGTTTCAGCGGGTTTCGGCGGGTTTCGTAATAAAGCACTAATTCTTTTTACGAAACCCGCCCAAACCGGCCGATAAACTTAGTCTCAGGTTCACTCCCGACTGGTGTACACTTCCCTGAGTCTCCGGTTCACTCCCCACAGTTGTCTACTTCCCATAACTTTGCTGTATATTGTCGGGTTTCGATGGGTTTCGTAAAAAAGCACTGGTTCTTTTTTACGAAACCCGCCGAAACCCAGTCCCAGATTCACTCCCCAATGGTGTACACTTCCCTGAGTTCTGGGTTCACTCCCCACTGCCACCTTCTTCCCATAACTTTGTCGGGATTCGTCGGGTTTCGGCGGGTTTCGGCGGGTTTCGGCGGGTTTCGGCGGGTTTCGGCGGGTTTCGTAAAAAAGACACACCCTTCTTTAGTTGTTGTTGCCGGCGTTCCCGGCACTATGTGCTGAGACTTGCAAAGGTTTAGATCAATCTTCTCAACGTTCTTGCTCTTACTCCACACTGGAGGCGAGTATCATACCACAAGACCACACCAGCCGCACAATTAATTATTCATATTTTATTGTTCACATTTGGCCATAAAAGTTTTAGGTTTTAAACTTCGAAGTTTCCGGTATAAAATTCTCATGTATGAAGAGCGTTCGACAAGTCTGGGATCATCTTAGTTGATCGATAATTGAAGTGAGACAATGTCTAGCCAATATGAAAATAAAAAACGAAGGGTTTGCAAATAATTGGTTGCATAATATATTCATGTGCACAGGTAAAAAGCTGTTGCAACTACGCTGATACAATGTGTCGGCATAAGCCTGTTGTTGAAAATTGAAGTAAATATCATGAATTTTACATTTGAGTCCAAGGCAAACATTTACCAAGAGGCGAGGAATGAGGGGGTGAGAGTGGAGAGGGGGGGGGGGGGGGGGAGGGGATATCACTAACCAATGTGAACACTTTCCGGTTAGCCAAAATTTCGGGCCTTCTAGAATCCGAACATTGTTCATTATTTTCGGACACAACAAGTTCGAAGTAAGTGGCATTGTATAAAGTTACATTATTTATCCATATTCCACTTCGAAGTTGAGATGAACTGGTCGAGAGGTTAAGTCATTGCACTGTTACCCGAAAGGTCCCGGGTTCGAGTCCCGCTTCAGGCACTTTCGTTTTATCCTCGGACAAGATTATTAACACCTCAATTTGCTCACTTTGGATGTTTCCTGTTGACCTCAGACATTTTGTTTGATAAATTATCTGTATTCCTTCACGGAATGTCTTGTAGACTGCACCAAATCATTACGTGGCGGAACGGAAGTTCATAATTAATATTTTTACAATTTAATTATCAATTGAGGTTTTATATAGCGCAATATCCACTTAACGTGCTCAAAGCGCAATACAAGGGGTCCCTGGTCAACAGCAACATTTAACATGTAGGACGAGACATGACGGCTGTTAGGCGATATTACAATTTTTCGGACAAAGACAACGCTGTTAACGGCCATGTACTCATTTTACACCTGAGTTCGGTGAGAGAATGTGAGTAAAGAGTCTTTTCCAAGGACTCAACTATGCGTCGAGCGAGGCTCTAACCCAGGCCCTTCCGATCCGAAAGCGAGTGTCATACCACTAGACCACATAGCCGCACGCGAAACATTGTGATGAATGCTCATATAATTGGAAGACCAACTTATTTGGCTGATCAATACAAATGATTAAAGTCACATTATTGGATTAAACCCGAGACTAAAATGAATATGGAGACGTGGTACTTAGTGGGCTCCTTCCATATGTTGTCAAAGCTAATGTCAAGTCGGTAAAAATGGTATTTGAGAATTAATGATTCGCGTTTAAGTGAAACACACAGCATTTCTCCGCTATATCAATCGTACAAATTCACAACAACAAAAAACGTTATAAATAGTTCGAAGATGACGTCACCCGGGTCTTTGTTATTGTTTTTTGCCATCCGCGTTTTTGGGTTATGCTCACTGAACTGTATTAACCCAACTATAAACGTTCATGGATACACACAGCTTTGTGTGTTGGTCCGTTATACTTCCGGATGGCAATGTTATGAGCTTCTTAGCCAAGCGCATACTATCTTTAGTCTAAGAAAATGTAGTGAGGAGAAATCACCGAACTGAATACTGAAAGCTGCAAAAACCCGTGCCAAAGTTCAAGTGTATTACATGTAAACATTATGAGAGATAGATAGATAGATAGATAGATAGATAGATAGAGAGAGAGAGAGAGAGAGAGAGAGAGAGAGAGAGAGAGAGAGAGAGAGAGAGAGAGAGAGAGTGTTTATAAAGTTATTTATAGCCTGACACTGACCAAAAAATGACGTCAAAATGCCAGGCTTTTACCACAACAGAAAACAAATCGTGCGTTGTATTCAATAGGTCAACCAATGAAATAACTTGTTTCCATGAGCTCTACTAACGACAACTCACTAAGCGGTACAAAAACCAAATAATGACGTCAAACTACCAGTCCTTTTCAGGCTATGGATAGTTCGAAGATGACGTCACTCAGGCCTTTGTTTTTGTTTTTACCATCCGCGTTTGTGAGTTGTTCTCACTAAACTGTATTAACCAGACTATAAAAGTTCATGGTTATACAGAGTTTGTGTATTGGTCCGTTATACTTCCGGATGGCAATGTTATGAGCTTCTCAGTCAAGCACATTCCATCTATAACTTAACGATGCCAACGCTTGACACGACTTGACATCGAAACGCATCGTGTGCAATTTAAACCCTATTGGCACTTCAGAAGTTTCGCGTTTCTAATACTAATAATATATCACTGTTTCCGATTGAAATACACACACTTACCTTTCAATCAAGAATTCAAAATGATCCTTAATTTTTTTTAAACAATCCAAAAACCAAGAGATCGCACGATCGGTGCGCCCTAAGAGAACACTGGGAAGCAAATGACACATTGATAGCACGGGCACGTTTTGAACAGATGGTGCAAAATTATGACACCCTACAATATAATCAAATGTGTGAATATCATTACAGAATGTTAGTCTTATTTACTCGTAATATCGAGTAAATTATCAAATTAAAAAAAACTGTGACAAGAGGGAAGAAACGTGTAATGTCAAAACAAACTGGTTCCTATCTCATTGGACGTGTAAAACCACTCTTCCGGACCCCCCCCCCCCCCCCCCCAAAAAAAAAAAACAAAAAAAAAAAAAAAACAACCAAAACAAACAAAACGAACAATGCCTTGTGCACGTGTAAATAATCATCTGGTTTCCGAATGATATAATCTCATGTTCGAGTCTAAATATTTTCTGGTCGTCAATAAATATACATCCTCGCTCTGTTACGTACCCGTGATCCTTAAAATCTGCCGATATTATATCATGCTACTAAAAGAGCCATGCCTGCCTATGATTCAACTTGTAACTTATTGATTATTATTAGTCCTTCGAAGGACTGGTTAAACACACACTTCCAAAGAGCTTTTGGGCCGGGAAAAATAAAGGTGTGACGTTACTACTCTTGTTCTCTATTGCACTGATTAAAAACAATGGAAAAAATGCCAATCTCCTTTTTTTTTTTTTTACAATTTTTCTCAGAAAAACTTTACAAGGCGCAGCTGACCAGCAGCAACAATTAACATGTAGGACATGACGCCCGAGGCGAAAATTACAATTTTTCGGACAGAGACAACGCTGTAAACGGCCAGGTACTTCATTTTAAAACCTGAGTACGATGAGAGAATGTGAGTAAAAAGTCTTTTCCAAGGACTCAACTATGGCCGAGTGAGGCTCGATTCCCAGGACCTTCCGATCCGAAAACGAGTGTCATACCACAAGACCACATAGCAGTACAGGATCAACATTCAATCAGTTTTTTGGATTTTGAATTAATAATACTCAAAAAAACAACTTTAGGCGGTGAGTTCCATGTTTTCTTTGTTTGTTTTTTTAAGGGTTTTAAAGGCGCTTGCAACAAATTTAGGTCATATCAGTGGCATTAAAAAGGAAGAAAATGGGATAGTTAAAAGTTCTAGAAATTACAATGAAAGCATCCAAGAATAGGCAGACAAAAAGGGGATTGGCTCAAATTGGGAACAGATGTTATTCCAAGAGCGCACGATCAGTGTAAATTTGTTTGAGATCACCCAAAAGTCTCATCCAGACACAAGCACAGGGTTTCCACTAAGAGGAATACACTCAAATGTTTACAAACCATTAATAATCCCTAAACGAAACATAATACGTGCATGAAAGAGATGATTTAAAAAGGAAAACAAATATCATCTCCCAAAACTAACTATACATTTGACTGTTTCCCTCCCAGTCAGGGTATCCGCCAGGTCCAGGACAAAACCAAGCAAACTCATACCAAGACAAGGACAAAAAAGCATGTTGAAAACAGGACATAGGGGGATAGATGTACCTCTCTGCCCACTATGGGAGGTAAGGAACCCCACCCAGAAGTTCCATGTTATGACATTAAACTTTTGAATGCCTCTGACAATAAAATTATCTTACTGTTTTTGTGTTTAAACTCTCCCTTACCATCCATTTTAGGGTTTCCCCCCAAAAATTCACACCCAGTAACTCAAAAATTCTTTTTAAAAATGACTTTATATAGCGCATTATCCACGAAATGTGCTCAAACCTTTACAAGGGGCCCTAGTCAACAGCAACATTTAACATGTAGGACGGGACATGCCACCTGTTAGGCGATATTACAATTTTTCGGACAAAGGGCGACGCTGTTAACGGCCAGGTACTCATTTTAAAAGCTGAGTACGGGTGAAAGAAAGTGGAGTAAAGAGCCTTTTCCTAGGACTCAACTATGCGCCGAGCGCGAGGCTCGAACCCAGGACCTTCCGATCCGAAAGCGAGTTCTACCACAGACCACATAGCCCCACGATAATAAAGATTTTTTTCACTCAAACTCAAAAGCAGCGTACTTTCTTCGATTTCCTTTT
>NW_027625374.1:0-7086 GCF_034508935.2 Berghia stephanieae
TCCCCCATACTTTTTGGACCAAAACCCAAGGGCAGCGAAAACACAAATGGACACCGTGCAGGCTGGGGGTAGAGGGGAACTGATAGAGCAGAAGAAGAGTTCAGAAGAAATTCTGTTTTTTCTTATCAATTGACTCTTTGACATTTGATACCTATTCTGTCGGACTGTGAAAGGATGTTGCCTGCCAAACACTTTCAGAATATTATTTTGTCCTGATTTTATTTGGACATCGTGTAAAGTTGTTAGAAAAGCTTTTTCCTTTAGACCACAGTTACTTTTGAATTTTGAAGGTTTTAACTCATGTCTTTAAATTTTTAACTGGATTTCCATCAAATGAAGCGGTTTACTTACATACCTGTGATAGTTTCACTACATTTAATTATGTTTTCCTTTGCATCAATTTTATGTAATTGTCAAAAAAAACAAAAAAAAAAAAACCCACCAAACAAACAGAAAAACTGTACTGCCACAGGAAACTGTTAAGACTCAATCAGAATAACTTGTTTGCACATGCATATTGGAGTTTGAATCTGAATAGCCATGGGAGACTATTGTGACTAGTCCGAATAGCTGCAGTTGGCACTCAAACATACAATATAAAACTCTGCAATATACTTATACAAGCATAGCGGACCATTCATGAACGTGATAAATGGTTTTAGAGCCTTAGTGTTACTAAAAATGTATGATAAGCAGACAATGTTACATATATTAAAGAGAAATGTTTTACTATGTTCTTTAAGAGAATTCTGGCATTTTCACTGTCTTTGATGTGTATTGAACATTTGAAGAAATAGGGTGTGCATCTTTGTCAATTCTATTCAAATAATTTATGACATTTTGAAAGGAAATTTCATCAGTGCGATATATTCTTTGATGACTATAAAATAGCTCATGTAAAATAAATATGTGTAAATACTATGATAAGAAACAACTTTGGTTTGTTTTTCACTCTTTCCCTGGCACTAGATCCATAATGAGCTCTGAATATAGCATTATAAACAAGCAAACATCTTGGTAAGCTATGGATTCTTGTGTAGTCATAAAGAGTTTGTTACTGAGTATGAATGAGATGAATGTTTATCAGTCATTTTCTAGAGGGTACGATTGCCTTCAGTTTTGGAGTCTTTGACAAATCAGAAATGATTTTTCTGGCTTTCTTCTGCAGTGATTGAATATCTAGCTATAGTTTAATGATGAATAAATACCAGCTTTATGACTCACGTGACTGGTTGATGTCTGGGTGAAATTTAATGTGTGGCTGTTTGACAAAACCTTGGTATGGTTACAGAATCGAACCATATCTGATAGAAAAGGATAGATGGAAGCCATTCTAAGCAGTTTTGTCAGAAAATTCTTAAAAGTCAAAACTGTTTCTTTGTACTTTGAGGAAAATTTCTCCGAAATTTTAAAAAAGTTTATCCCCCTATAAGTATCTTTCTATGTGTTAAATATAGTAAAGTTCAACTTTCTCTCATTAGCGGTCATTATCAGTAAAAAGGTTAATGACACTGCTACACTGTAAATGTTCAATACATACGTTGTATCGTTGCTATTTACAGATTCGATTAATTGATGCTATGCATTTAGGTAAAAATACAAACATCCACCAGTCGGATATAACATACCAACACACTAACTATGTGTAACCTGAACATTTAGTTTGAGTGATTATAATTTAATGATACTAACACCAAATTAGCTATCTGAAAGCAATAACAAAGAGTGAGTGACGTCAATTTCGTTCTTTCAACAGAAAATGTTTCTTCATCTTTCATTATTGGCACTGGCACATTAAATTTGACTAGTTTGTAGTAATAATGGGTATATGGTTGCAAAATGCTCACGACTCAAGGCATACTTAACATTGGGGATTTTAAATCCAACTCTCTGCTCTCAGGCACTTTTGTTTGCCAGCGGGTGGAATTCCCCTTTGGGCGGGCAATGTTGACTATCCTTGGCTGGGTGATTCTTCATTAGTTCATGCTTGGCCTATCTCTTTTATCCTTAATATCAGTATCCTTACCACGTGTCCTTTCTTTGGTCTGGAATGAGACCATTTGTTTTAGCATGGGCTCTGACTGGAGTCTTTTTCTGAGGCGGTTAAATGTCTGATTGCTTTATCTTTTTGTGAGAGGAATATGGTAAATCATCTCTCTATTTGTAATATTATGTCAGTCGGCTGTTTATTACGGTTTTTTTTTGTAGATCCATGGACTTGCCAGGTGGGATTTTTTAGTGGTTTCAGACTAGACACGTGATTATTGCTTTTAGTACTGTATCTCCATTTGATCTTTGTTGAATCTCCCTATCTTGCTGGTTTTTTTTTTTTTTCTTTTCATCTGGGTCTGAATTTTTGACCATTCTATCAGCATCATTTTCTATGTTGCTGAAATCACATTACATTGCGTAAATGTCCCAAATCAATTTCCTTGGTATAAAGTGAAGCACTACTTATTATAATATCCGTGGAATTTTTAAATCTGCACTGTTATCATTTGCCCAATCAGGTGATGATTTTGAAGGTTAGGCAGGATGCAAGGGAGGGGCGTTTATGAGAAGCAGTGTTTAAAGTTAATTTACGGTGCAGCACTCACACACATTAAAGTAAAAGCTGAACTGAAAATTGTCACAGTACAGGTCATTGTATCGTTAGCAGTTTGCCTCATCTTAATTAATTCCTCTTTGAACACAGCATGGTTAGCTGTTATATTGAGTGCTTGACTTCAAGATAATTTTTCTCACATTTTTCATCCCTTATTCTCTTTCTTTCAAACTCGTGCTGTGATGTTTAATTTTTGTTTTGCATAAGCAAGAAAAGGGCGGAAAGGGAGTTTGTTTTCGGTAAAATACAGAAGAAGTTTTCCCGTCATTTGACTGACACAATCATTATCACTATAGAACAAACGAAGTTATCGTCACCAGGTCCCTGTTATTGTTTTTTAGATCGCCAGTTAAGTTCTCACTAAATTATATCAATGACGTTGAAGGTTACACATAGTGTGTTGGTAAGTTTCTTCTGATGTGTGGGCCTATGCTGTTGTTATTTCTCTAAACGCATTGCATCAATAGTACTATAGACAGATATATAATAGAGGCGGTTTTAAAAGGATGCTAGACAAAACATCCTTTTTTCCTTCATTTTTGGCCAGAAAGCTTTATATTATTTGCATTGAGATTACGTCCAACTTGTCCACAAGTGATAATTCATTATTTTTTAAAAAGTTTTTTTTTTCTTTCTTCTTTTTTATATTATTTTTAAAATTTATTTTAAGACAATATAGGCTGAAGCTTATTTGTCAACTCAACTTTTCACCAAGTGACATTTTAGCATAGAAAACGCGATCATGCATTTGTGTTATTATTAATTATTTTATACACCTTTGTTGTTCATATGCATCTGTTGTGCGGTATCAACTTTCAACCATAGAAGCGCAATTCAAGACTTATCGGTCATAGTGAATGAAAATGATTTCTATTGATGATATTATTTTATGAATTAATCTTTGTTTCGGTAGAAACAAGTTAGGATTAAATACGATTACTCTATATTCATGTTGCAACACGAGTAATCGTTGTGTCATGCGTAGTCTAGTTGCGATGGTTTCCTCTCTTACCTTTTATCATAGACGAGCGTTTAGTTTGTCACTTTTTATTTTATTTTAAACCTTTCCCTTATCATCGTCTTCTCCACGTCTTTCTCTTGCGTGGATTCTGTCACACAATCTCTCTATGTGAACCCTTTGATGTGAACTGCTGGTTATAGTATCGTTTACCTTGAAAGAAGAAAAAGAAAAAAAGAAAGATTATGTGCAACGGTAATGCAAATATAGGTTTACGTTTATATTGTTATCGTTTTAATAAGAAAGAAAAGAAGAAAAAAAAACAAAAAAAAAAAAAAAAAAAAAAAAAAAAAAAACCCAAAACGTCAACGCCCTAGCTCGTATTAAATTTGACATAATGTTGTATATTACGAAATCACTCTCATGTGGAAAAGGTATGGGTCATGGCATGTGTTTGTAGTAGATTTAAGTCTGTGATTGATCCCGATCCCTGTTCCGATGTTTTGTTTATCTTTCTTTTTTCTTTGAATTCATGTCCTGTTCCATTATTTTTTAAAAAATCATGTTGATTCTCCAGCTCATTACATGGTATATCATCTTTACCCCCTCATTCCTCTGTCAACTAATCATAGAGTAATGTTTTGTCATAGGCGGATATTTAATGTTTCATGATTGGATTAGTTATGCCTGTCAAAACTCCCAACTAATCAACGTTCACATCGTATTCTCTTCTCCTGTTAATGAAAAAAAATGGATTTAACATTAAACTGTCAATTACCAATACACATTAAAAGGAAAAAAGAAAGATACTTCATAGCGAATGAAGTAACGCCGGAATTAATCGCCGCCCCCTGTTTTGCATTGCATATTCTTCTGATCATCCAGCTCCCTCTTTCCGTTTTTTGATGTTAAGTTTATCATGTCTACCATGTTCGCTCTTAATACATACTGCAATATTTGAGCAATCAGTCAACAGCCGGCTAAGGTGACATGGATTAATCTGATCCCCCATTTTTGTGGACCTCTTCCTTAAGGTTTTCCTTTAGACACTGATTAATAGTTAAACATTCTTTGAGTTATTTTATCACTATTTCTTTCACAAACATTTCTCAGTTATGAAGTCATAAAAGTCTGAAAGGGTGTTGTGTATCGACGTGTACATGTTATATGCAAATAAGTGCGCATCGGTGTGTATAAACGGTACCAGACAAAGCAAGAAAGAGCCCCTCCCCCAAACCCCTCCCAAAAAAAAAAAAAAAAAAAAAAAAAAAAAAAAAAAAAAAAAAATTAAAAGAACAGAAAATTCAAGTAAGCCTGAGCTGACTCGTCGGGATCTGATTTGAGAGGCATTGTTTCATACACCCTTTTCAGATTTTTATCTTACACATTAGGGCCCGCTCCCAAATTTTTTATTTTTTTTTGGTATTATTTTTAATGAGGTCATAGGAATCGTTGCTTTGTTGGATAATATGACTTGTATTCATAGTGCTTAAAAATTGGCATTATTCTATTATTACCGATTGTATAATTTGTCTCTCCACTGCTGGTTTTTTTTTATTTTAAAAAAATCTACCAATGTTGAATGTTGATTCATCCCCTCATCTTTTTTGTTCCATTTTAATGTTTTCTTCAATCCACAATAAATCTCAGCAGTAACAATGTTCTGTAGTGGAGACTTTGTAACTGATAAGGGAAGAGGTAAACTGTATTCGGACAAGGAGAGGAACTTTATCTGATAAGCGATAAGGTACAACGGGAGGGATTATTTAGCAAAGGAATCCCCCTTGGATGAACAACAAACGGTTCATTGTCTGACACAGTCATCACTCTGGATTGCTTACCTTATGACTCTCTCTCTCTCTCTCTCTCTCTCTCTCTCTCCCTCTCTCTCTCTCCCTCTCTCTCTCTATCTATCTATCTATCTATCTATCTATCCATCGATATAATTATCTAAGTGATGCCAATGTAGTTGTTTTTGTTTTTTTTTTTTTTGTTCGTTTGTTTTGGTGCAAACACTCCTGTTTAATGTGTATTTGTTTTGTTGATATGTGGGAAGGCAATTAAAAGTTGTTATTATCAGGTATAACACTTAGGTGCGATTTTTGAATGCCTTGACTGTGACATAGAAACTCTGAGCAAAATCAAAATATAAATCAAGAAAAGAATTGAATATGACCCTTACATACTTATGATAATCGATGGTCATTTTCCGACTCGACTCATAATTATGCAGATGAGCACCACCTGTCTCTCTAAAAGACAGTGACAGCTATTTATATAGAACGCTCAACGGGGGTTTTTAAACTGTCTAAATTATAAATTTGGTCTCATGGAGGAATGCGCCAAGCTTTGTCTAACGTGTAAATGAAAGTGCAGAATCGCGCTTTATAATGTTGATATTATTATTAGAGGGTAGTCCTCACCGGTCTCGAGACACAAGAGCCCCAAGTGAACGCCTAGACTTCGCTTTGACATGTCAGGATAATTTGTCACTCTTATCTTGACGACGCAACTATTACGAATCTTAAATAGCCTCCGTTATATGCAAGTTATATGCTATCGAAATACAATTAGGTGAATATAATTTCTATTTTATGTTTATTTTGTATGTTTAGTATTTGATTGATTGCTTTCGTAGTGGAAGATGCCAGTGATTGAATATTTTGTATTTTTCCTTTTAAAAAATAATTTAATTTATTTTTCCATTGACATGTGGTGCATTAAAAATATGTATCTGTGGAAAGGTATCAAAATATTTTTTGCACTCTTCGCCCCCCCCCCACCCCCCCCTCCTTATTCACTACTACTACTACTACAACAAACAACAACAACAACTACTACTACTATTACTACTACTACTACTACTACTACTACTATTACTACTACTACTACTACTACTATTACTATACTACTACTACTACTACTACTACTACTACTACACTACTACTACTACTACTATACTACTATACTACACTACTAACTAGAGTGGTGGTGGTAGTAGTCCTGCCACTTAGTAGTAGAAGGAGGAGGAGGAGGAGGGGTAACCACCTTTAGTTATACTCAACATATCGCATTTCTTGACTTTCGGGCGATGTCCAATAATCACGTGTCAGTTTGAATGACACGGCGTCGTCATGTAAATTTTGTTAGATATTTGTTTTTCTTGAATGATACGCGTGCTGTATGTTAGGGTCTCCCGGTCGTCTTGAATTTCAGGGATATCAATTGGTCAAAGAGATGTTGAAAGTTTTGTCCATTTATATAGATTTGCTTCTTTTACTCTCTCTCTCTCTCTCTCTCTCTCTCTCTCTCTCTCTCTCTCTCTCTCTCTCTCTTTTTTTTTTTTTCTCCTACTCCCTCCTACTCTCTTCACATCTCTACCTAAGTATATATTGGTGTGTGTGTGTGTGTGCGCGCGCGCGCATCTCTTTCTATCTCTTTCTCTTCCACTCTCTATCTATCTCTCCCTTTTCTCCCCCTCCTTTTTGTATGGATCTATAGAAGACACCAAATGTTCAGCATG